>NC_071334.1:30909936-31002436 GCF_027744825.2 Synchiropus splendidus
TTGCTGGTGTGACTCTGGCCCCAGCCTCCATTGCTACCCTGCCCCCAAGATGATCCACTTCCCTGAGAGCCAGTGCTGTTCCACATGCCCCCGCCGTCATCATCCTCCTCCCAGCTTGAGTGGCGTGAGGCAGCCACAGAGCCCTCTTTGTCTCCCCAGCCATCTTGCATAGACTTTGATCCTGTGAGGGGAAACATTTGTAGGTGAAGCAATGAACTTGGGCTGAACACATTCTTCCAAGATGGAGATTAGGATAAGGGTGATTAAAAAAATGTTAATCCACATTTTGCACCAGATGTTTGATAGATTTTCTCACCAGACTTAATGGGGTTAGGAGGGGGGTTCCCCCAGCCAGTCGACTTCCCTGTTGCTTCATCAGGGTCTCCCCAACCAGATGGGGCATCAGTCGGTTTTCCCCATGCTGCGGTGCCATTGTCTAAATTTGGACTTACAGAAGATGTTGCACCCCAACCAGTTGAACCTGTGGACAAATGGTATCAGTTAATGGCAACTGTTAATGATTTGACAGAAGTACAGAGGTTGCAAAATGATTGGGCATATTTGATTATGACATTAAGATGGTATCAAGGGTTTCCCACAGAATATTGTTTTGTCAGTGCTTAAAGGCGCATGGGGTGGTACAACTTCAGGCAAGTTGAAAACAATATTGTACATATCAGCCCAGTAAGAGTCGTTGTATGTCTCTGTATCTTCTCAGAAACGCAGAAGAAAGGATACTGATTATCAAGCTCTGTGGAATCCGCTTGTGTTGGTCCCATCACAGACTATATGCATCAGATTTATTGTGGGGTTAAAAGAGGGTGTAAGAGGCAGTGAGTGAAAAATTAGAGTGTGCCTGAATAGGTGTCATCATAATCAGAAGAAAGTGTCAACTGAGTGCACAGGAGCACGGCTGAATAAAGATTTTTTTAGCTTCAAGAACTAGCAAGAAGGTATGGCTGGAGACCCCAAATCAAAAACAGACGTCCAAAAATGTTATGTCAAAATATAACACGTGAACAGTTGCAAAGGCCAGAGCAGCTGCAATGTTGTGGCTCAGTGTCACGCCAGTGGATGGAAGGCAATTGAAATTATCTACGTTTCTGCAAGAGGTCCTATTGTGCTTTTCTATGTTTTGTCATCTATTCTCAATGTCCATCCATTTCTGAGATTCCTTAAGCATGTAGTTCTCATTAGTTCTCACTGGTACTGATTTCACAAAAGCACGTTTATGAAACCAGAACAAAGGATGTGCGGGCATTTACTTTTCTAAAAACACTGGTCATGTTAAGATACTTCTTGGTATCTCACCCATTGATGCTGTGGTCCCAGGTCCATGGCCAGCGTTCAGGTCCCTGTTAGTTGCAACCTGCCGATTGGGCTGTTGGCGTATTGCAGGACCCGACTGTTGCGCTTGACTTTGAGGTTGTGGTTGCTGAACAGCATGTGCGCTGTTCTTGTCCCATAAATTCACTGGCCTATAGTTGTAATTTGTTGGGTCTCCCCATGCTGACGTCCCATCATCAATCTCATTTTTCCGGCTTATAGATTGTGGGGAGGGTTCCTCCCAACCACTCGCTTCTGATCCACTTAAACCACCAGGAGGACAACCAGGAATGGGTCCGGAGGTCCAGCCTGAGCTTTGGTTTTGGGCTTGTGAGATGGGTTTTCTGCCCACACCCACTTGCATGTTCTCTTGGTCCAACGCTTGCTGTGGAGGGTGATTGCAGGACTGTGATTGTTGCTGTTGCAGTTGTGCCTGTAGGCCTGTGACGGAACCTGACTGGCTGTTTGGCATCTGATTGTTTTTGTTTCCACCACTCCAATTTGAATGGCCTCCCATTCCTCCACCAGCACCCACCGCTCCTCCACCACTTGCTTCCCCAGTGCCCATGGTTCTCCTTGAGGCTCCCTGATCCCAGCTTCCCCAATCACCCACAGCAGAATCTCCTCCTGAGTTGCCTCCACTGTTTTTCCTGTCTTCTTCCCACCCTACAACACTGCTAGTTGATTTGGATTCTTCCTCCCGCCAGTCCCTACCTCCCCCAACATTCTGCCCTGATCCCCATCCACGTCCTCCATCTCCACCCAAATCTTTCCAGGCACCTGTACCTTTGTCCTCTTTGCTTCCTGTCCAGCCACCACTGGTTGGTTCACCTTGTTGTCCAAGATCACCCCATCCTCCTCCATTTCCACCCCGAGCATTTCTCCATTCTTCATTTGCCCAACTTTTGGCCTCCTGACTATCCCTTGACCCAGCACCACTCCACCCCATTGATCGCCCCTGTTGGACATGCCCTGGAATAGCACATGATGTCCCAGGTTGTGAAATGCCAATATTCCGCATGCTGGAAACGGAAGAAGTTGGGGCTCTTCCTGAAGTTGAGGCCCCACTGCTGCTACTGTTGCTGCTACTTTCCCACCCTTCCCCAGAAGACACCACTGAAGGAACTGTGGAAGGAATTAGCCCTCCACCAATAGAATCACACACAGGATTTCTGGAACCACCAGAATACTGAGAGTAACCACTAATAGACTGAGGCTGTTTTGATGTAGCTGATTGTGGAGCACTTTTATTCTTTCCTTGTTCTTCCATATCCCAAGAGGTGTTTTGCCTTATCTGCGTCTGTCCCCAGCCTGTGTTAGATAAAACTCGAGGGTCCAGATCAGGACGACTTAACAGGTTTTGTAAGGCGGCTTCAGTATTAGATGCTTGGCGGCGAGGACGTGACTGACCACCACTAGACCCACTTTTGGAATTTCCACCACTAGATGAAGAATTCGCCCGAGTTTCCTGTGCCCCCGTGGCCACTCCCCATTCCCCCATTTCCGCCTCTCCCTTCTGATTGTCCCATGCTCTGGTCATACTGGAGGATGCTGAAGTTGAGGTACCAGGAGGAATACCAGATGCACTGTCTCCACAACTGCTGCTGTTGCTACTGCAAATTCCCTCTATTTCCTCTCCTCCAGGTGTGGACCGACTAGTACTACAACCCCCACCCCAATCACCACTAGGCACCACTCTTTCTCCAACAACCCCTGATGACCCCCACGCTCCCTGAGATTCCCTAGAGGTTTGACTAGAATTACCCCCAGTTCCAGCACTACTCCAAGAATTAACTCCAGTTGTTGAAGAAGGATAACCCCAAGCCGAGGTTCCATTATCCTCTTCTGCAGCTCCAAATCCACATTCCCCACTTTCCCATCCATCAGTCCTTGAGGCACCTGCTTTGGAGCTAGCTGCAGGGTAAGAAGTTTGGTTTCTCCATGAAGAGGCATGACTGTGGTCACTGACATTTTCCCGACCTTCTCCACCTGCACAGTCCATTCCACTCTCGACAGCTCCACCCCCTGCAATTTTTGGTCCAGCTGATTCACTATCCCATTTTCCCACTTCCACCCCCCTTTCTCTGGATTGAATTTGGTGGAGTTGGTGCTGATGAGTGCTTGATTGATTCACAGATAATGGAGGATGACCACCCGGAACTCCACCTGCTCCAGCCCCAAGTCTCAAGGAAGCAGAGTTGTTGGCAGGTCCTGCAGTGCCTGGTTGTTTAAAAGAAGACTGACCTTCTGGTGCAGCAGGAGGCCCATTCTGCTGCACCAAGGCAGGCCAGGCCGAAGGGTTGGCATTTGGATGGAAGTTGGCACCTGGAATCCCGCTGCTGCTGACAGCAGGGCCACTGGCATCATGGCTCCCTGGCACAGCGGAGGCTTTGGAAAGTGAGGAGGATTGCTGTAGCAGAGACCCGGCAACAGCTACTGCATTACCCCCACCAAGGTGACCCTGGGAGGCAGTCGTCCCCCATGCCACACTGTTGGACGACTGTATACATTCATTGGGCGATGAAAACAAGGAAGTGGGTGAGGATTGGTTGCCAGAGGCACTGACGCTGTTCACAGGCATTCCGTTGTTGCTGCTTCCGCCACCAGCCATGGTAAAAGGAGCTCCTACCGAATCGTTGCCAGCGATGCTAGGCCACTCTTCTAGATCATTTCCATCAACAATCACCTTCTCTCGGCCCTGAGAGGAGGCTTGGCTGCCAGAGCTGGCCCCCCACATTGAATTTGCATAATTAGAAGTAGTAGTAGAAGCAGCAACTGATGAGGTGGGGGCCAATGAGGAGGCAGCTGAACCACAATCTAAAAGCATGATACAGAGTGTGTTAAAATCCAAACTATAAATTCAGGGCTTTGTCAAAATTTACCTGAGACAACAACCAGGTTTGCATTCGGGCCTTCACCTCCTCCTCCCCCTCCCAGCAGCATAGAGGACAGTGGCGGCTGACCCCTTTTCAGTAGCACTTTATGGTCCTGCTGGCAGCGGAAACGTGGCGGCACTTCTCTCGGCATGTAACGGGGTTGCTGTTGAGGTGCCTGAGCTCCGCCTCCACTACCTGCACTCCCGTTTGCACTTGAGTTGCCAGCGATTGAGGAAGAACTGGTCGTGGGGGTGGGTTGTCCGTTGGCCACTGCAAGGCGCTTGGCATTGTTGCCACCCTGTAATTGGGTGGCAGCACTGCCAGGGCCAGTGGGGGCTGGGGATGGTGAAGGAGAGGGGGTGGGTCCAGGGCTGGGGGAGGCAGAGCTGCTCTGAACAGAAGGAGGCTGGGCAGCAGCCGACTTTGTTATGTCAAGCACTGCAAAGAACAGGTTAAGAAAGTCAGTTCCAATTGGTAACTGCACCCATACAAGAGTAAAAATTGAGTACTGTATCTACTAGTACCTTTGTTTTTTTGCTCAGTAACCTGAAAAAGAAAGAAAATAAATGATCTCAGAATGGAATTCATACATGTCATCATGCTAAGCCAGAGCTTCTTTTATTTTTTCCATTAGTAACCTCATTATATATAAAATAAACATAGAACACACCTTCTGAGGGGCTTCCCTTTTCCTTTTTTCGTCTTTTTTCCTTTTCTTGTCTTCCATGAACTACTGCTCCAGTCCCAACACTCTTACTCTATTAAAGATACGACAATAATTTGAGAATTCATCAGTCAAATTCATTCACTCGCGTAATCCATTTTAGCTACATTACTGTGTGCCATTTGAGACAAGAAAAAGTGTAACAATCAACAGTTACAACATCAATTTGACCATGACTAAAGAACAATAAAACTGTTCTGTTGTTCATGCAGTTTCAATCCAAGTTATAATGTTCATAAATACAAATGAAATTGTAACCACCAGCTGTGACAACAAAATAAAATTACCGGAAATGTCTGAAGACCACTTTCTTGCAGCACGACTGTAAGTTCAAGTACTGACATTTGAGTGCTTGCCAATATCAGTAAGTAATAATACCTTTACAACCATTTACAAAATATCAGCACATGACACCACTGCCACAGATTTCACTTCTTGTATTTCAGGTTTTCCCTGGGCAATCTATACATAATGCAGATTTTTACTTAGTAGTGCTTACTGGTTTTTTTGTATACAGTGTTCCTTCATTTGGGTCATGACACACGTTGAAAATCTGTGGCAGTATAAGCACCATAATGTTACCACCGGTTAGCGCAGTCTCTGCAACTACTAATGTCATGATTGAGCATTTTCTTGGATTAAACACATTAAGAACAATCAAGAAAAAAAAAAAAAACATTTTTTTTTGCAGCACAGGTAGGAACAGGTGGACCCAATCGCATCAACAGTGTAAACTGTTGAGTTTCCTGTGTTAAAAGTAGAAGTAAAACTACGATCATGAACTAAGGTGCTCCATTCACACAGCGCCACGCTGCAGTCTTAATGTGCTGCAGTCTGTCTTAATGTTCCATCTGGTAAGATTTGATGCAGAGTGGAGGTCCACCACTGTGTAGCTCATCAGGGAGTATATTACAGTAAGTATTAGAGGTGGGAAAGAAAAAAAATAGATATATTGTTGCGACCAGTGTCACAATAATCAGTACACTGACAGTAAATATCAAAATTTTAGTACAACATTCATAGTAAGCATTTTTAGTTGAGAACGTATCCCAGTATGCCGGTTTGCTAGGAATCTTATATTTGCATGGACGCTCCATAATTGAAACTGTGCCACCTCTAGCATTTTCTGCTGTCACATAATACATCCCAGTGCTGCTAATGGCCATTGCTACACTAGACCCAGCAAATTTCAGGAGGAAACATGTAGGACAATGAAAAGAGCAGGATACCGGGATTATATCAAGAGCACGGACTGATAGATTTCATTATTTTAGCTAAAGCATGTGATTGCGAAATGTCAAACCTTCAACAAACACAACACTAATCTCTGATGAGTGAAGAGATATGCTCTAGCATTGGATTTGCCAACGCTAGTGGCAAGACTTAGGAAACAGCAACACACGAGCTATAATTCGGAGCTTGTATATTCAAATTTTCTAGTTTAAAATGCCATGAACACACCAATGTGTCCAGTGATTGTGTCGAGGTGATATTTGAGCATCAACGCCATATAGCCTGTCCAGGCATCACCGTTACTTCCGGGACTGGAGTCCTTTCCTCTTCATATTCTACATTAATGAAATGGGAGCAATCGCAAAACAATGTTTTTCTGAAGCGGTCATGGGAACGAGTGTGCCAGTTAAAAAGCACAGCACATTCCCATCATGATCGAAGTTTAACAGACAAACTTCGACTGACAAACAGCACAGAGAGCCACGACAGTGTTGTAAACAAAAATTGCAGTTGACCGACAATACATTGCATTGTCACCTTTCCAAGCCCTATTTGTTATCTGGGTAAAATTATGTGGATAACATCTTGGCTTCTGAAAAAGTGAACCCTATCTATGTAGTTCACAAAAGTTGATTGCAATATATGCATTCAACACTAAATGGAAGAACCATTGCCACTCACTTTTGTCATGTTATTAATGTTCATGCACTTAAATTTGTCCAGCTGTACATTGTTTATATTTACAAGACTGGAGGCCGTGAGACAATTTGCAAATGCTTGTTTCTTTGTACAAGCAACATCCGACTTACAACGTGCTCGACTTACGTCCACCCGTACTTGCGACCACCAGATGCTTATTTTTATTTTTTTTTATTCAATGTCTGGCACTGCAGCACGTACAGCCCGGCAACGCGTACAACAATTATGGCAGCACAATATCCCAGCATCTCACTCTCACACAGCTATCTAGCACTACAAGAGTACCTATAACCCTTGCATCTGCTATTATGACGTCCAATCTGACTTACGACCAGTTGGTCGGAACCGATCTCGGTCAAAAGTCGGCTGTTACTTGTACATTGAATTCATGCATTATTACATACTTTTTCCTTTTGTGGGTATTTTTTCAGTTTCAGTCACATATATTGTGATGTATTGTTGATAACTGTTTTTGCAATATATAGGATATCACAAACATCATGTATCGTGATATTATCATTATCGTAGGCCAAATATCGCCACACTATCGTATCGTGAGTTACCCATATTGTCCCACCCCTAGTAGGGATCGAGTCTGCTCATGAGTGTGTATTTGACGAGTTCAGTTACAACAAAAGACATCAGAACCACAGAAATATCTTTGCCGGCCAGTCACAAGTGCCTGCACAGAGGTTTTCAACACAGGTGAGAATATTGTCACCTGTCTCCACTTTTCTCTAAGCCAGAGTATGTAAACAGACTGGTGTTTCTAGGTAGACACCATCAAGAGTTACATGATGAAAGTTGAATATAGCCTATTGCTATGTTAGACATTTTTTATTATTATTTTACCAATGAAGTCTAAAAGTTCTAAACAGCAAAAACTTAAATCAACTTAAATCATTGACTAATGTTTGAGTGTCAGTGAAATTAAGACCCACTGTACTGTTGGTTAAAACAACGTAATGAGAGAGCAATGTCTTTGATAACGGGTTTAAAGATTGGTTTAAACGCCCTAAAACCAACTACAACACAGGCGTACGATGACTTGATGTCCTTCCGAGCAACATTGGTTCCGCTACTTAAACTGTCAACGTTAAGGCTACATCTTGAGCATGTCATTCAAACCAAACCAAACAAGTTTTACGATTTAACACAACGATTACAGAGTGCTGGATCTCGAAAGGCAACAGCAGAAGAAACATATTCTCATGAATATTTGGCAGGCGGAACGCTGACTGTTCGTCGACAGCTAACATCTACATAGCGAACGTCACGTAGCGCACTAGCTTTTCAACACCGATTGAGTAAAGTGACTTGATTTTGTTTGCGGAATTATGGAAATATATACACATATTGACATGCTGTGACATAAAGTGCTGTTTTGTTGTCATGCAAGTGCTAATGCTATAAGGGTTAGCAGTGACAGAAGCTACAAGTAGCATAGGCCAGACACAAAGCTTCAACGTGCATTTGTTGTTCAATGATATAAAAAGGAGACAAATACAAGACCGAACCGAACATCATGACTCGTTAATGTTGTGTACTCACCTCTGGAATCACATATGAAGTAAAGCTAGCGAGCTAGCTTAGCTAAAGTGCTTCAGTGCGATTTCTTTTAGCTTTTAGAGGCATTCGTCGATGCTACAGGAATAGAAGCGCCTGAGCGAAAGTCAAGTATAGAATATAACGCTACTGGACTGTTGAAAAGTACTATCGTTGCTCGTCTTCAGTGTGCAGAGTGCATTTAATTTCAAAGCGCAGTAGAGTCAGTCAGTTGACGGGCGGCCATTTTGCATCTCAGCACGAAGCGTCTCTAGGCAGGCAGCCTGCTGGAAAACGCTCGCTGACTGGCTGCACCACTAAACCAGATTTTCGGACGGTTACAACTTTGTATCGAAACTGAGCAACCGCCCACTGATAATAACAGTTCTGGACGCACGCTGTAAAGTGTCGTCGACGTGCATCCCCGAAATAGTTTTAGTTGTCGGTATGGCTCCGAGAAAGAGCAACACAAGGAAGAGGGGAAATACGTTTCCAGGTGAGGTGGACAGCAGCGAGGTTGCGAAGAAGAAGCGAGTGGGAGTCAAGACATACATTGGGGCACACGTCAGCATTCAAGGTATTACTGGTATTGTCATCCTGGTTGCAGTTGCACGTGCGGTGATCATTTGTTTCGAATCTATTGTGGACTTAATAGACGACAAAATAGTTGTTTATGAACTTGTGTTATTTTAATATTGTGTCATTATTTAAACAGCCCTTCATGTGTTCCACAGGTGGAATATGGAATGCAGTGCAGTCCAGTCTAAACGTGGGGGGCACCTGCTTTGCTTTGTTTCTGGGCTCCCAGAGGTCCTGGAAGAGACCTGTTTTGGACCAGGATGCTGCCGACAAGTTTCGAGAAGTGTGTTCACTTCAGGGGTTTGATCCCGCTCATATTCTTCCTCATGGATCCTACCTAATGAACTGTGGTTCCCCTAAAGAAGGTTGGTCACTCACTGCCACGTTGTTCCCTTCAGCTTACGCATCTCAAGTCTTCTTTTTGATTGTATGACCACAGATGTGTTTGAGAAGAGTCAGGCACTGCTAGTCGATGAGCTGAGCCGCTGTAGCCATCTGGGTCTCAACTTGTACAACTTCCACCCCGGTTCCTCCCTGGGATCCATTTCCGTGGAGCAGTGTGTGGACAAGATTGCCGCAGCTATAAACCATGCTCATAGCCAAATCCCAGCTGTGGTCACAGGTGCACGGATAATCCATCTGGTTTTAAATTAGCAGCAAAGGTTTTGTCTTCTTTCATGATGAAAGGCCAAACTGAATTGAATATAATTTATCGAGTGTATTTGGGCTTCAAGACAGAAATAGCCAAAATAGCCCTAGATCTTAGATGACTTTGTTTTTTCCCTGCTTATGCTGGTGTGTTTTTATAGTTTTCACCCCCCTTTCCGATCTCCTCAGTGCTGGAGAACATGTGCGGTCAGGGGTCAACAGTGGGTGGCAAATTCTCAGAGCTGAAAAGCATCATCGACAAAGTGAGGGACCAGACCAGGATGGGAGTGTGTTTGGACACTTGTCACGCCTTCGCTGCAGGTAAGCCTGATGTTTTTTACAAACGGAAAATGCAATATTTAGAAATCCAATACTCTATTTACTTTTTTACATATTGTGTGTATCTGTATTATATTCTCCTTTAGCTTTTATCAATGTCTTCAAAGGTTACATTAGGAACATATTATCCTATTTTGTATCATGTGTTGCTTTAATAATCACTTCAATTGACAAATGCCACTCATCTAAAAGTTATTCAGATTTCAGACTAAAGGACAAAATTTTGCTGCCATCATGGTCAATAATTTCACAAAATGGTTATGTACCAACGTGAACTAAATGTTAATTCATCATATATTTTTAATCTCTCCAGGATATGACCTGTCTAAAGATGGAGGAGTCAAGGAGATGCTTGATGAGTTTGATACAGTAGTGGGGCTCGACTACCTGAAAGCTCTCCATCTCAATGACTCCAAAGGTGAAGTAAACTCATCACACTCCTCACTCGCAACATGCAACTAAAACAAAGAATGATCTTTTCAGTCTCTGAATGTGTGTATTTGAAGGTAAACTGGGCTGTAAACTGGACCGCCATGAAGACATCGGTAAAGGTCACATAGGAATAACTGCTTTTCAAGACATTGTCAATGAACCGAGACTTCGCAACATCCCTCTTATCCTGGAAACACCTGGACGGTAAGGAGGGAAGCAGAATTGTTGTCCAGAGAATTGACACTTTACAACGCTGTTTTTCAACCTTTTAAAAGCCACAGCACACTGATAGTCATTGAAAACATCCTGAGGCATACCACCAATGGAACCTAGGCCCAAGCTCATTTGCACTTTGTCGAAAATTGTATCTCTTAATTCATGAAAATTTGTCACCAATGACCTTGGCTATATTGGTATGCTTTTTGCAGAACATAATTGCAAAAAATAAGTTCTTTAAAATGTCTCCACTCCAGGCAAAATAGGTGACTTTGGATGATGGTTGAAAAACACTGGTCTACTAAAATTTTCATTTGCAAGTACAATAACCAGGCAATGTGTCTACAGTCAGCATGATGATGATGACAGAAGAAGAATTTTCAAAGAACAGTAAACCTGTTTTCCTTTCACAGGCCTGGATTTGGAGATGCCGAGCAGATTGAACTTCTTTATTCACTTTGTAAGGATTGACTTCAAGTCTGGGAGCAGTTGGCAGCCAGAGTTTATGTTGTTCATGACGTCTGTCTCACATGCAAGGTCCACAACCGGTCACTAGGTGGCAGAAAGCGTAGACGTTTTTGTTGTGCTGTTGCTTTTGTGTGCACGTCTGTCCAGGGACATGACAAGTTGGATTACTCTGTCTCGTCTGCTACCACTTTAATACGTTGATGAAATGTTGACTGGGTGAGATGTCTTTGTCCATATTTCTTTGAATTGAAATGGGTACTTATTATTTTACTCAAGTCACTAGATTTGTCTGAGAAGAAAAAGAAAAAGATGAATAAATATAAGTAGCACACACACACACACACACACATATATATTATTTTACAGTTTGCTCAACTTCGAACAGAAACCAAATTCAAAATGTAAAAGTTGCTTGTCCTTATGTGTAAATACAAATAATTCTTGCAAGATCCCACAAAATAAATCAAAAAATCTGGGAGAGTGAGGAGGATTACAAACAAAGATAACTCTTACAATCAGGCAATGATGTAATTTGGCTGTTACATCTATTGAAATGCATCAGTGAAGCAATGAAGAGAAAGTTCCTCTCCTTCTCAAACTTTCCCACAACTCTTGGAACACAAGAGTTGATGCACCACTAATAACAAAGGAAGAGCTTTGTTTTCTCCGACCTTGCGCGCAATCCTGTTTGTACATGAGACATTTTGAACCAGGATAATTCTACAGTAGCATTCCCCAGATAAGTAAGTTAAAGTGTAAAGTTGGTCCAGACTGTGTGTCTGTCGGCGGGGTGTTAACAGAGACAGGAAGTGGAGGTGACTGGCCTAAGAATGTCTGCACGAATGTCACGCCCACAGGAAATGCCTGTCCAGGTCGCTGTAGCCGTGAACAAGAAGGTTATGATGAATGAATAAGGACGAACACGCAGTTGGGGTTTAGATAAGCTGATGCGTGATGGTTTTCAGAGGGGTTTTGGTGAGCCGGTTGGGTCAGGGCGCAACTTGCCAGAGCTGTTGGAGACTAAACAATGAATAAACATTCCTGAGTGCCAAATTTATCATTTTCTAGGAAGGCATGCATGAGAAAATACTGATGGGAAAATTCTTAATTCTTCAAGAACCCCAAAACGTGAGGAATGCGCTTGCTTAAGGGTAATGCCGGCCCGTGTTTGCCAGCGTTGTTCCCCTCACTCTGTCATTATTGGGCTGCAAATATTTTCCGCTGCACCCTAAAGCCGCTGATTTAATTACACAACATTGTAAGTACTTCCAGATATCTCTGGTTTGACTATTTCAGTCTTTCAAATGTGAAGCGTTCTGAGTGATCGTTTCGCTACAGACACTTTTGACTCTTTTGAGATTTGAGATTTTTGAAGCGCATGCAGGTTCATGGGAAGAAACTGCTTTTAATAAATCGGATATTATGACTTCACATTTGAATTTTAAAGTGACCAGACAGAAAGGACTCATTTCAATGCGGTTTGTTCTCAACTGTCCCCATCTAAGTGCAGCCGTGCATAGCCTGAGGCAAAAGACAGATAAAAGCTCTGTTCTGCAGATGTCAATGGACATTTCCCACCACTATATCAGAGTCACTTGTGAGGTTTACAACAGTGCCACCACAGGTACTCAACAAGCACCCACACTGCCAGAACACAATCTCCACATTCTTGAACTACACCCTGGAACGATAAATTACTGCTGCTTCAATGTACAAATTGTCACCATTGTACATCCATGCTCTCATCCATGCCACTAAAAGCGTCGCTATCTGACTCAATGTCCACCTCCCTTTCAGCCTTTTCAACTGTTCTTTCCTGAGCCTGACAACGGGATAGCCATAGGCCAACGCACCAAACTGCGGGCATGTTAGGTCTGATCATGTCCTCAACAGAAGTTGTGTCTGAATCTGGTGTTCTGTGTCTGTCTAGTCAGATTTCAGTTAATTTTCTTGAAGAGTTAGATAAGGATTGTGCATGCAGTGGGAGGAAAATGCAAAAGACGTGAATGTGTGGCTCTGCTCTGCCAATGTGGCTTCGACTGCAGTCTGGATCCAAATGTATCCACCGCTCTCTTGCCACAGTCTGACTGCTGCATCTGCCAGCAGCTCTGAGTGGAACCCACATGTGCACACACACACACACGCTTCCACAAGCCTCAACATTGACTGATCTAAAGGGTTTAAAAGAAATAAGAGCTGAAGGACAGGGTGGAGTTTGTTCTGCTCCCTCAGCAAATCTTTTATTTTTGCACCTCAGCTGCAGTGAAGGCATCGTAACTTCTAATCCAAAATGTGGTCCAGCGGGGACAATGGAGAATGAGCACTTACATGCTGAGTGCATTTTAAGAGATAGTGCCTTGGTCAAGTTGTGTGGGTGTTTATGTGCAAGGGATGCTGAAGTCTAAAAAATAAAATCTATAATAAGGTAATAGCAAAAATGGTAGTGAAAGTGTCGTAATAAAGATGGGTCTTTCAGTAATACCTCATTTTATCCGGGGGGGGTAGTTGCTTCCCCCACACTAGGAGGCACACCATAATCAAGTGAGCAAAGAAAGGAAGAATGCAAAAGATAAAAAAAAATTATGGGAGAGAATTAAATGAGTCACAGACGACTCTCCTTTGCCTGTCTCCACAAGTAACTGGCCTGCTGTATTCTCCTACATACACATACTCAAATCAACATTATTTTAAGAGGCCAGTAGACTGCATATGAGTTATCAAATTTTGGCTGATAAACACAAAAATTGTAATAAAAATGCCCTAAAACACATGGAAAAAATGATATCTTGGCAGGTGACGTTGTCAGGTTTCCAACAAAAGAAAACGCGTTTTAGTTTGAATTCCTATTTTGTGGCGACCGTTCATTGCCATCATGCTTTGCCCAGTCTCTCACCATAAACCTAACCATAGAAAACAAATGACTAGCCTTTACCAGGACTCTGAACCAAACTTAGACTCAATTATAATGACACAGTTATTTTAAAGTTTTAACCCTCAAAACCCTATGAGGACAAGATCAGTGTGTTGTCGAAGATTGGTCCATGTTAGACTATTAATACATGCACATGTAGGTTATGTTTTTATGTTTTGTGGAGCTACTCAGCACCTAAACCAAACTTCTATTCAATAATAATGACCCAGTAATTTTAAAGTTTTGAGCCTCAAGGCTTAAACTTGCAGGGACCAGCAAAAGGTCCCCACAAGGATGTGTGTCTCCAGGAATTGATCCCCATAAGTATAGCTATACAAGGACACACACACTGGCTTCTATCCATTCAACAAGTATGTCCAAACACTCCTCAGGCATGAACCAGAAGGTGAGACGTTGGTTTGTTCATGCCTCAGAGGAGACACTGTGTGTTTGAAGCAGACACACATCAGGGTCAGTCTTCCAGGTCACTTGTCCACACACAAAGAGAACATGAAGGTTAGACATTGACATTCCTCATACGCAAACACGCTCCCCTGTCCAGACCTTCTTTCATTCAGAGCTCTGGACGTTACTCATCAGCGGGTTTGTTGAAGAAACACGGAGCCAACTTCATGTTGGCATCTTTGTTCACAAACCACGATCGGTAGCTGGTGTCCTATTGTAGGCATTTCTTTCTTTTATTTTCTTTCTTTTTTTTAACTCCAAGGAGTAACACAATATTTGTTTAACCACGAATGGTCACATTAACATTGAATTTGTTGCGTATATGTCACATAACCACTTTAACTGTGGCTGGGTTTGGAGAACTGCAGTACTGGACAATGCTGAACTTTGATTCAACTACAAAATGACAACGTCCGACTGAAACAAACGCAATGATGTTGGGCAGACATAATTTCTTGCCTTTGAGACTAATGTGCTATTTTTATTTGTAATGCACAAAGACCTTGTCTCCATGTTGATAGATGAAGGACCCCAGCACCAGTCCACCAGCAGCTGACTGCATAGTGCAGTGTGAGTCAGAGCTATCCTGATGTTTCTCCAAATTGAGCAGTAATGTTGAATGTGAACCTGCTCGGAACAGCATCTTCTGTTCTTGTCAAGGGAACAGAGGAGACGGGCAGCCCAGTGCCACCATGACGGGCAAGATACACCTGCTGTAGATGAAGCCAGTGGGTTGTGAGCATCTCAGAGAAGGTGTGCACTCCATGTGGCTGCATGATGATGGGAGGCAGAGACTGTGTATCTGTCTTGATCGGCATATTCCTTCTACACATTGTATTGAGGTTGGTACCGAGAAGAGGACGTGGAGATGGTCCGACGGTGTTGCAGAATGCCTGCCAGTCTTGTGGAATGACCTGGGAACCACAGTCTGAGATGATGTCAATGGGAAGACCATCAGATCAGAAGAGTTAAGGGAAGCCTTGGCAAGAGCACAAAGTGGGTTACCTTGGAGGACTTATCCACAAATCATCCAGAGTGTGGTAAACAAGTGACAAAGTTGATGGAAAGTCTGGAGGAAGGAATGGCTTGGAGCTGACAAAACAAACTCCCTCAAAGTCCCTTACATCTCTGGGCCATGCTGGGCACCAGATGCACTGACGGAAGAAGCAGATCTTTGAGGATGCTAATACTGTACATTTGACACAAGACATCAGGTTTGACATTGGAATTTGGATGGTACGACAAAGACAGAAACAAAGACTTGACACAAACAAAGACTCAATGACTGCGGTTACATGCAGAGAGTTGTCCAACAAAGGCAATAGCTCGATTAAGCCAGCAAGTCCAATTGCATCATGTTCACCTGGTTTACATGTCGAATTACTGCGTCATACAGCTTCATGAGGAGGGGTGGTGCAGGGGGCTTTACAGTCCTTCCGGTTCCTATTACCATAAAGGAAGAGCAATTGAAGCTGACAAGTAGCGAGGAGCAGTTTGAGTGATACTGAAATCTGCAGACAGCGATGGTGCTGACTGAACAACTAGTTTAACTTCAGAGGTCCAGAATCGGCGCGATAGCTCAACGGCGTCATTGCATGGAGCTGCCATCATCGTCAAACACACTTTTTTTTGGCAGGTTTAGTAGGCTTTTGTTGAGCCTCAACTCACTTAGCAACCATGCTAACCGTTGCTAACATGGAGGCCATCTTCTTATGAGAACTAATGATCAAAACGACTTGAGCGAAGGAAGTTGAAGGCAAACCTGCTCATCTACAGAGCATCATTGTTGCGAGTGACCAAAAGCAACTGAGATTTGTCATGTGTTCACCGCGGACATCAGCTCAGAGGAGGAGCACACACTGCATCAGGTTTTACACACACGACTTCTCCATTGTACAGAAGATTATTAGACATCATTTTACTGTGATTGGTTTAGGAGTTTGTTTACTTCCGCTCTGTTGCTGAATCTTGCACAGTCGCACATCACCCAGTCCGAGTATTGTCCAGCTACTCGGCTACATGCTAGCTTAGTCCTGCTATTAACCGCATGATCCAGGTCACGTAGTCCGACTAAGAGTAATTTGAATTTCTCTCCAGTAGTGGGACTAAGCTAGTTACACGCATTTTAATAGTCAGATTTCAGTCGGGCCAATACAATAATTCAGTTTTCTGGTCCTCCATGTGGTTGTACTCAATGAGAATTCAGTCTCTTATCAGGTAGTTCTCATGATCAAATGAGATGATGAATGGAATCTCCACAACTTTGAGCCAGTGCGTTCATTGCTGCAACACAAGCCAGTACCACAAGGAGCTCCCAAGTCAGCTTCCGCGAGTAGTAGGTGCATGGATGTACCTTGTTGGCCTCTCCACTGGGAGAGGGCTCCTCCCAACACTCAGACTGAGACATCCATTTCCATGATGAAATGACTGCTGGTTGAAGCTTGTAGGGTGCCAGGAGCCGCAATCTAGTAATAGTCTCAAAAAAAAAACTTGGTGGAAATTAGCTCACGCAAGAAACTGCAGTTACTGACAGACCAAGACCCAAAGACAGTTGGGACAAGGGAAAGATCAGGTGGAGAGAGAGGTGCAGGGTGAGATAAGCGAAAGGACGAAACAGCAGAACCAAGATGGTGAGAGGAACAGTGGGCATTCCAAGTGATTGTCAGTACCAATGACTTGGCTTGTCAACTCCTCTTAGGATCTGGCATCATATCTGATGATCAATGATCTTGAACAGAAGCCCATCCAAGAGCTGTTTTGTTCCAGCCACTCACCAAGCGCAGAAAATAGAGACGACAACAGGAAGATTAAATACTCATCTTAGCTGTGACTCAAACAATGAAGCAGCCCACTCACCTCTACCACAAAATGCATCATTTGAACAAGAACCCAATGGTAAGCTGAACAAAATAAAGAGGAAGAGGAGAGAGGTTGTGAAAGCACTTCCTTATATGTAATATTAGGAACAAGCTTCTATTAGATGAGTCATGATGACAATATATCACTGTAACTCCATATTTACACTTGGACTACACTCACACGCACACATACCCATTGGAAAACAGCATGGCCCCATCACATACCTCTAGTCCTGGAATAGACTCCCTTCCGCTACACTGCTTCTTTTGACGGCCGGTGTGAATCCATCGATCACGAGTCCCACTCCCCTGGCTGACCTGTAAAAGACAGGGGGTCATCGGCATGATGGCGGTCTCTGAGATTCCATATTTTTAAAAGGGGTGTGTATGAGAACGACTGCAGCGCGTAGAATTTCTCAACTGACATGTCACCGTGTATTGACGAGTCTTTTGTCCTCCTGGCTGTTTCCATAGATACACCTGGGTGAATCCAAGTTCAGAATTGTGGCTTCTGTTGTGACTTAAAGAGGTAAATGTTAGAACATTAAAACAGCCCAAAACAAAACGCAAATTTAATTATAGACCAAAACTATTTTGCTTTAATGGGTGTTCAGGTATTTCCAACTCACCTCTCCACGGGGTGAGAAACTGGGAAAAACCTAGGGACATGAATTGTCCACACGGCACTTATAGAAAGACAAATGCACTGTGGTTTTAACCTGTTTTTCTTCTATAAAAGAATAACTGCAGTGATGTTTGAAACGTGTCGGCTTTAATGAAGAATATCAGGACCTCTTTTCAAACACTGAACTGGAGAGGGTGGCTCTACCTGTAGTAGAGACACATCAGATTTGACTGATTATGCATTCACATCCCGGTGCTTTGCCTGGACGTCCTCACCTTTCTAGCTTTCTTCAAGAACCTCCCGAATCCTGAGTGAAATAGAGAACACTTCCATTCAACTGTCTATGTTCGTAATGTGGAGCGGGACAGACGACCAAGTTGGTGCCTGTATCTTAGTGTGTTTTCCTGTTTTAGCTTCGGATGGAGATGAAGTGCCGTCTCACAATGGCCCATTGTCCCGTCTCCTTGCCGCACTTCCTGCCAGGTCAGAATTCACGGAAATAAAGACGCAGTGCAAACAAACAGCGTCGGCTAATGCCTCCCACCCTCCGGCGGGCTCTCCAGGAGGAACCTCTCTTCTTCTCATTGGATTGTATCTTTGTATTCCTGCCAGGAAACCAATCAGATTACTTTCCAAGGGTATGGTACGTCTGCAAGTCAAGGGGAGCTGTTGGTGAGAGGTTTGTGTCACAGTGCAGACTTCCTCCATCGTAGGAAAGAAGTGGCGAGTTTGGTGGTTTATCATCAAACTGAAATTTGGTCTTTAGGGATAAACATCAAGTTCATCTACATCTTGACTCAACATCACTTGTGATTTGTTAGAGATGAAGTCCACTGGTGTGGTGTACTGATGTGGTCTGAACCGCAGCATTTTTTTCCACTTCAAACAAACAACTGCAACACTGGAATCAGAGATGAAGAGAGGGCACCGAGTTCTGGTGTGGAAAAGGACAGAGAGTTAATCGGGGTACGAGAGAGAACTTTGACTTGTGCTCAAAGGAATTCCCTGCGGAACAATCCAGCTTCAATTGACAGCAACATCTCCCTGCTGGATGGTTTTGGCAGATTTCATATGTTATTTTTAGGACATAAAAGTGTCAAAACAGTCCATTTTCCCTGACAGAAAATCCAAATTTCTCCCATAAAAATGCACAATTTATATAAAATATCTTGAGAAGGCACACAGACCACTGCACTAAATATATTTTTCCATAAGCTCCAACTACTTGTGATAGTATTGCCTCATGAAACCATTCCTATATGCAACACCATGATGTAGTAAGACAGCAGTGATGGCATGGAGATGTCAGGGCTTCTCTCCCTCCCTGGCAGTGAAATATAAATGTTCCACATGAGCATACAATATAACCAAAACTGTTTAGGGAGGCATAAGGGGGAGCAGACACCTGTATCCACCATGGGCTCCCTCGACGGACATTTGGTTCCAGTCTCCTGAAAAACACAGTAGCTGCTGTTATTCTAAGAGTCAAATTAGCCGACGGGCCACTGATTTTTGGGCTGGCCTGATTTAAACCAGCCGAATCTCAGGGGATTGGATCTGGCAGCGGCACTTGGATTTATGACCCGACGCTCACACCCTCTGCTTTTTAACAAAAATGTGAATTTAATTAAAATAGTTTGAGCGGGTGAGTTCATAAAATTGCATGTCGACAGGCAAATTGTTAACCTCTGGGTCCAAAACACACAAAGAAGAGTGCGACGCTGAATAGGATTTTTGGGGAATTTTACATTTCTTCTTGACCTGCTGGAAAAGACATTAGCTTCGTCTTTGCCAAGCGAAAGAGCAGAAGTTCTTTTCACTTTGTTTCTCTGTGTTGTTAATTGCGTTTCCAAAAAAAGTGTGCAGAACTTGCATCAAGCGAAAGAGCATTTGTTATATTTCACATCTCCCTGCATCCACTTTCTTCCCCCTCCTCTGATGTGGGGTGGCGGGGGCTGCAACCGTGATGATACCTGAGCCCCTCCACTGGCTTCTCTGAGCTAGTTCATGCATTACAAGGCTTTGCCACTGCATTTGGTGGCAAAGCTCTGGACAATGTTGTTTAAACAAATCCACCAAAAAGTGCATTTATAGCTGCTTATACAAAGCTTCTGCCAATTTTTCCAAAACACTGCTGAGCCTTTCAAGGCAGCAATCATTTTTAATCACACAGAAACCTTCCATTCAAATGTGTCAGAGGTCAGCAACAGTGATTCGGAAAAGATAATTAGTCACATTTTTCAGGTTTAATGCTCCTGGAAATGGTTTCAGCAGATCTGGCAGGAAAAGAAACTTCCTGAATAAGACCTCATTCCACTCGTACCTACCTCCTTCGATTTCTTTCGTTCTGGCTGACTTTCGTTCTCCTCCACCCAGAAAAATATCTCAAAACACATTACAGTCATTCTCATCTTTGACCGTCATCTGATGACACTTTATATGTGTTTTTATATTCACATCTAAAAGCATTAGAGACTGAGATAGCATTCATTTCCTGCTGACGCCAGACAACAAGGAGCAGTTTAGGAATAAGTAAATCGCTGTGACGCTCTCAGAACACACCCCATCGAGGACTTAAGGGGGCTTTGACTTTTGGTAGGAAGCAAGAAAATATGTGCACTTTGACGGAAAATCCCTCCTTTTCCTCTGCGTTCACCCTCTGTCTTGTTTTTCCTTAAGTGAGCTATAATTACACCTTCATCGTAGCGCAGAAAGGAAAACATTGATTTGTATCTCTATATAGAAATACTGGTCTAGTCTAAATAAAAGCCGTTCTTCATTGTGCGAGCCTGCACCTCTCTATACAGCCTAATAGCAGCATAGAGAGTCTGCTACTGCTACTAGTTTTTTTAGTCATATGATGCAGAAACCTAACACACTGAGTCATTAAGAGGGCAGATCAATAAGGCCAATGAGCACAAGAGGGTCAAATTCGCCACAGGGTGTTGGAGCAATGGCTGGAAAGCCTGTTGTGAGCCAGGTGAAAGACGTACTAAAGGAGTACAGTTGAGGAAAGCCACAAAGAACACCCTTCAGACCGCAGAACAGACTTCCTGGTGGCTGAGGATCCATAGGGGGGATTTTGGATACAAGCTGGGGATTTATCGTCTGTGGCTGGGTCGCCCAGGTGAAGGTTAAAGACCTGAAACACCCCATGACCCCGGGTTTATCACGGATCTATCCATTTTTCATGTCCAATAAAACTGACTGCTGCAGGGGCAGTCAGTTCACAACAGGGCAAAACAAACACCAACAGGAACTAAACGACAAGAATACAGCATACAATATGAAAAGAGTGAAAACTGAAAACCCCTGGAGAATCTGTAAGAGCACAATCCAGAAAAAAAACAAAATACAAAAGTACTCATCTGAAAAGAAAGACTGAGGGAGGCACGAAGAGACGTAGATTTCCTTATTCTGGTGTTGATCTGCGTGCCAGACGCCACTTAAAGAGGAGACAAGAGGAGCACTGCAGGTGCACTACCAGGAAGAAGACAATAGGTGGACCAGAACAGGAAGTTGGCCACTTGGAAGAAACCTGCCACACTACACACCCAGAATACTGTCATGGCACATACCATAATTGTAACATGATGAGGAGTTGCACAGTCTCTAAGATAGCAAGCATCTTCCTCTGGTGATCATGTTCAGTAGAAAAGTAGAACCCTTGAATGGTTTGCAACTGTGATCACACCTGACTCATTGATGTTACTTTGCTGGGCCAATCAGCAACCACAGAGCTGAACATCGTGTTTTTTGTTGGGTTGCTTTGCTCAAAACTGTCGAGTAAAATTGCCACAAAACTTCATCAACCTTCTGGATGATTTAGCACAGTGACAACAGTAACTGAAGCACACACATGCACAAACTTCAGGCCATTAACCTCAAAACCAATGACAAATTGTCAGCAGTTGATGTGTGTTTGTTTCTCACAGAGGAACTTCACACAAGCTGCCAGAAGACTTCGGTTTTCCCCTTGTGGGTTCAGAGTTTGGAAGCAGTTATGTGATTTCAACCACTTACTTGAATCGTTATTTGAAAAAAAAAACATGCTTAAAAGAGTAAGAGTATAAATTTGGTTGATGAGTATCATTGCTGGCTAAAGCATGAGAGCTTGAGCAATGAAAAAAGAACAGTTACGAGAAAAAATAAATTCAAAACAGAGAGCCTGACCGTGAAAAGTACTAAATATGTAATCTTGCCTCCCTATGGGAGCTCAACTGTGTGCTGCGTCCAAAAGTTGGAGTGCTTTTTAGAACAAATAGCTGACATGCCTCTGAACAGGCCTTGTTTATTTTGGGTGGCACTGGAGGAGAAGAAGAAGGATGCGTGGAAGAGAAAGGAGGGGATGACAGGAACACAGGGATGGACGGAGGGATTTGCGATAGTGCAAAAAGAAATAAAGGAAGACATAGAAGAGAAGAGATTCTTGGGCAACAGGCCATTGAAAAAGCAAATGACTGCTTTGGCGGACATGCAGAAATAATATTTGCCTCCTAAACTCACAGCAGCTAAATCATGCACAGCCACGAAACTCAATGCAAGTGCCAAGGCCGACTTAATGGGCTGTTAGAGCAAATCTCAAGTGTGAGAGCAGAAAGCACTACAAGCATCTGATATAATGGAGCTCAACAACCACATGACCTTAGTGGTGGACTCTGTGGTCCACTGTGGGGCCTTCTGGATGACATGTCAGCATCATCATATCTCTTCATGGTGCTATTAGATTCAGCTTTCTTACATCAATTGACCTGCTGATAAAAACCTTTTACTGAGAACTAGCCACCTGTTGACCAATGACAAAAACCTTTTATCAGGTCAAATCTGCCTCCATTATTGGCTAATAAAAGCTACCTTTGGAGGTAGTGAGGTGTAATGTCACATGACTCACTAGAACATGATTTAATGTTATTTAGAGCAGAAAAACTATGCAGCCAGAAACAAAGGATTGGGAAGAAGACTACTTAAGTCAAAATTGAAATATGCGCCGATACGTCTCAATGTTGAGGCAAATTGATTTCCATCAACATTAATTATATTATAAACATTATAACAAAATAGACAGTTGTAAATTTGATATGTTATTTAAACAAGTCTTTAAAAACAAGCAAACCTACAGCAAAGCATAACAGAAGTATGATAAAGCCATGAAGCATGTCATCTGGTGAAAAATGACATACAAATACACTCAACCCGAAAAAAACAAAAAACTGAAATCTTGAAAGTTTACTGGTAGAAAACTCACTTTGGAAGCCTTGTTGTGGCAGTGCTTCACATTTCTCCATCACCTTGCACTTCATTCAATGAGCTGCAACAAAAGTACCACCATCTTCCTCTTGTGATTTATCGATTGTTGTTGACTTTTGCGGGCGACACTCCTTCCGATAGCCTCATTGGGAAAACCTGCTCAGGGATCTTCACTCCAAACAGTGTACTACAGCTCTTTGCATGAATGCTTAGGCTCATGTCGGACTCCCACAGGAACCTGTTACATTCAAATAGTTTTGGCTTTGTGAATGGCTGCATGTGGTGAAGGGGAAGTCCTGTCTGCCACTCTAGGCCTAATACAGAAATGTCGCCATGCACACACACAGATACACACACACACACTGCCCGCTACTGTAGGTCATGCCCAGATTAGAGGTGTCCATTAAACACCACGGCATGATAACATATCTTCTCTCTGCATAACAAATCTCTAAGAATAAATCATAACAGACAAATCCTTCTCAACAGCAAGCCTTTAATGTGATAGCAGTAATGTGTAAATTCATTTATTTATTTGGAACGACAATCTCCGAAATATTAAATATATACTTTGTACACAAACTGACATCTTCAAATACAGAATCTCCATTGAATTTATATCTATGCAAACATATACAGGCTATTAACCAGCACCTACACTCTTTGTTATGTTATGGGTTTAGAGCAAGACTTCTCCCGGGCCAATTGTTTCGATTATGTCTGTTAGGAGTTTAAACTATTTTTTCCATAGATCATAGATCAGGATAAACCTCTGTGTTGCTGTCTGATGAATCTCTAGTGTCGTGCCAACTCTTCTAAAAACAATTCTGTTCCTGGTTTATTTCAAACCTTTGACTGGGATAGTCTATGTTTGTGGCCCACATTTCAACTATGTCATGGCACTACATTAATGTGCTATAACTGATTTGTTAAGTCACAATAATTATCATTAACTGTACCTTTAACTGTGTCACTTGACCAAGCTTAAAACTAAAACACGGGCCACGATTGCAGCAGGATAGTTTTATTGCTGATCCAACGGTTGCCACCTCGTCACACTGAAAATATAGATGCACGTCACCAACACACTGAGCAAAAAATAAATATCAATACTGCTTGAAATGTGTAGATGCGCACAAAACGATTCAGATAGTTACAACAAGACAGGATGACAATAAATAAGACAATACCGTTAAATTAAAAGCACAGGATGGCAGCGAATGTACAACGTGGCCACTCACCTCTTGTTAAAGTTTATCAAAAACAGGGCAAGGGAGGGGACATTTAAAGCACAAACACACGAGGAAGAAATAAATAGGAGGGACAACACACAATACACAAATATAAAACTAGGTATATTTTAAATTAACAATGAAAATAAAGAAAGCTAAACAGAGTATTTTGTGCAAACAATATTATTCCTGTTATATAAGCTTCATTGAAGCTTTGAAAGCTAAACTGAAGTTATGCTGAGATTTGCTCAGCAGTGACAGGTGACTGAGAACTTCCAAAGGTTTTTTTTTATCTTGAATACACCACAGTTTGTAGCCGTCACAACCGCCTAAGACGAGGAAGGGTGTTGTCTGAATTTTGTCGGTTCTCCTTGTGTGTAATTGTGTTTACTTCATCAGCTCAAGTGTAGGCATGTGCCTGTGAGCACATGCGAGTGGCAGGGGTCTGGTGTGGACTCATATATCGTCTGGGAGCTTTAATGATCGACAAACTCTCAGAGTCCGCCGAGAACAGCGAGGATGCTTCTGCTGCTGTTGATAAGACTTGTGTTTCCTCTCGCACCAGTCAGCACAGAACAGCCTGTGTGAGCTTTCATGTGGGTCATTACCCTCCCAGTCAGGGACGGAGCTTCATGAAAAGTCACATAAATAATACAGTCATTCAATTAATATTTTCATAATATGATGATTAAACTTTATTTATTTATTTAAGTTTACAAATTGTGTTACGTTAACAATGAATAAAAATAAGGTGAACAAAAACTAAACCCAAAATAGAAAAATAAAGTGCAATTCATACTATTCAATTATTCAAGAAAATTAACACAAATGTAGCATAAAAGAAAATATTCTAAGGTTTAACAACAAGCAAGGAAATGTTTTGATAGTGGCATCGATAGAAGGGTGAGTAAAATGACGGTAATTTCAAAGTGCACTTCTTCAACAGAGTTTCTTGAGCAAACCAAATGTATGTTTGCCTAACTGTCACTCAAACACGGGACTCAAACATGAAGATGATTTCCTCAATGCGAGTTCCTCCCTGCCTCATCAGATGAGCCACATTTGATCTTGTTTCATCACGGGCTTGAGCAACAGCTGAAACAATTCGGTCTGCTCCCTCCCGAGGTCGCCTGTCAATAGCCCGGGCAAATCAATTGAGATGTTCGGGAAGATCATCGGTTTGAAGAGTTAAAACGGCTCCCAGTGAAAACAAGAACTGTCCTCCAGTCTGGACCTCTCTTGGGTCCTATTCGACTCCGCCCACTTTCCTGCTGCACAGCGCAGCGCCGCTTCTCAGTAGAAGCGCACCAGCTCCATCAGTTCCCTCGGACCCAGCCCGGTCGCAAGTTCACTTGGATACTTATGGACGGAGACTTCCATTTGGATTTACTTTTCTAAGGGTGAGTGATTTCTACGGGTTGTTGCAGTATGTTCTCGCGTCGTCTCAGCGTAGTGAGAGGGGAGAATTGTAACTCGAGTCGAGCCACAGTTTTAACACAGACAGTTCAACAGAATCTTAACGTGGATACTTGTCAAAAATGAAGGAAACCATCATTCATTTTGTAATACTGTAGACGTATTTGCGAGAGGTTTATCAAGCACAGGACTGAAAATAAAGACTTGAAAAATAAATAAATAAATAAATAAAGAACGTTAAAAAAATCACTTTAACGTAAAACAGTAACAAGTAGAGCGTAAACAATTACAAGGAAAGACAAAAATAACAGCGGTAAAAAAAATATTGTGACGAGAGTGTGAACACTACAGTATATTTATCAATGGTAAAGTCATTATACTCAAGATAGAAATATATATATTTTAAAATACAGAATAGAAATGTACTGAAGTAACGTGCCCGAGTTCATTTTCAGTGATACATAGAAATAAAGTTAAATCTGAAAGTCCAATCAAAATATATTTTATACGAGCTTAAAACGTTTAAAAAAAATCAGTGGTTAAAAACATCAAAAACACCAATTCAATACAAAATCTGACGATGAATGGCACACGAGACGTGACAAATCAAGATGAAAATATATGAGCAAGTCTGACAGCAATTCATTGTAAATATTTTATTAAATATAAATGTAATTAATCAACTGTTGAACTCTTCACAGTTATTGTTGTTGATGGAAATTTGTCATGACCACATTGAGGTTTAGTTATACTTTGAATTGATGGCTGGAGTTTGTAAGACCTGTAAAATAGATTATACATTTCCTAGAGAAACCCAACGTGAAATTATTCTGTGTAAATATGCCAATAACCATGCACTTAAAAAAAGAATAAACAACAACAATAATCATCGTTATAAAGAAAGAACACCCCTTCATTCATGGCAAATTTCATCAATTATAGTGCAGTGTTACTGAAGCATGATTGGGTGAACCAAAGTGAAATACATTGTTGGACATGAAAACCAGCCACTTGGATCCATGCTGCCTTGATTGGTGTGAACAACTTGGAAATGATCTTCATGCCGAGTAAAGCTGACGTGTTTATGGGCACGCATGTTGTTTCAGTTGTCCCTCTGTTGTCTGACATGTCACGTCTGACATGAAACTAAATATGCCTGCCTACATGTTTACCCTCCAGCAGCAGCAGCAGCAGCATGTCATTACACTCACCACAAGCTGGGCCCGACCCAGCTAGGATTTTTATCACCCTGCATTCTAATTACTGCGCTTACATGACATAACCTGTCACTTCTCATGCACGTGGCATTAAATCAGCCCGACCGGACTGAATGAGTGGACGTGCTCAAGTGGAAACTTGTGGCCTTGGACTCTACCAGGAGGCTAACAGGTGTGTGGGACTTGTTACAAGTTGTGGATGCTTTGATAAGTGAGACCCGCTAACAGCCCA
Source organism: Synchiropus splendidus (assembly GCF_027744825.2). NCBI lineage: Eukaryota > Metazoa > Chordata > Actinopteri > Syngnathiformes > Callionymidae > Synchiropus > Synchiropus splendidus. Next base: position 30,937,225 of record NC_071334.1, read on the forward strand.
CCAGGGAGGGGCAGTACCACACACACACACACACACGGGCCCACTGGATAAACATGTCGGATCAATAACAAGCGCGCTGGCTTTAGTAGTTACAACACACAATCCCAATAACTCATGTCAATGGTAACATCTATCATTGTAACAAGCCCACACTACGATTTAATACTCCCAGTTTTCCGTGTTACTACACTAATGTCTGTGCTCCTAAAGTATCAGCCTCATGAGTTCGTCTCCTATGGAATTTTTTTTTACCCAAGTCCAACATTCCAGTGAGCGGCACCTTCTGTGACCTCGGGGTGTCATTGACGCACCCTGTAGGGTCAGCAGCAGAGGTGTGAGCTCTGGGTCTGGTGCTGTATTTGCTCTGACACAGCTGGCTCCTTTTGTTTTGTGCTGTTAGGCCCCACATGATGATGCTGGGAAAGGTAAAGTCTGTCGCTTGCCATGCAAATGAGATGCTGTTACATTGTTTTCTTTGTTACTTAAAGAGTAAGTAACAAAGTTCAGAAAGGTGCACAGGTACAACTCAAAAATAATAACTACCTTCCACTGAACAGTTGCAATTTCATGGACATGCTGAAAGTGGCTGGTAATGATTTATAATTGAATTATATTAACTGAAACAGTAAAAATACCTTTTGTTGACTAACCTTCACTATCAAACTAACAAGAGGCTCAAAACCCTTCATCTCTTGAAGGCATGTTTTTTGCTGCTTGGATAGTTACTGTAACATGATTAAAAAAAGTAACCATTGTTCAACAAAATGTGATACATCGTTATGTGTTGCAGAATAAATGCAAAATAAAGAAGGGCATTGCTGGGGTAAAACAAAAGACAAAAAAAGGACAAAAGGATGTTTGAAAAAATGCATAAAGCAATATCAAGAACATTTTTTAAAAATATACTTTATATGGAAGAAAAGACGGAAAAAAACGAAAGTGTAACAAATGTAATTGTGACCTCACATGGACCAGGAAGTTCCAGTGTAAGGGCCACATCTGGCCCTGGTGCGACACTATTAGTCCTGCACTAGGTCCTGTGCTTTCAAAGTGAATCCAAACATATCGAACATTTTAGGACACTGTAGTCCAACAAATATTAAATAGCATGAAAAGATGAAAGGGGAAAGAAGGAGACATGTTTATATTCCAGATCGCAACAGATAAAGGAGCCAACGGATCAGACGGGGGAAGCCAGAGCCTCGAAGGATAGATGCTTTCTGAAGCATGAAGGTGTTTTCTTGCCTGCAGAGGAAGTATGTTGTGGCAGGATTCAGGTGGATCATGAGTGGTGCTAATAGAATTGAAACTCAAAAGAGTAAAAGACGTGGTCTTATCCTGCATCTTGTATGTTTGTTCACCTGGTCAGCGAGTGAAGGACGGGAGTCTGAGGAGGTGGGGAAGGCTTTTTAGCGCCAGCTGCTGATTTCACTCAAGAGATTATGTTTGTGTGCTTGTTTTAAAAAATAAATCTGCGTGAAGATGTGAGGTGGTAGGTACCGAAAAGGAAATATACACAGGAATGAGGAAGGAGATGAGAATGAGAGGAGGCGCGAGGGCAAGAACACTGAGGGAAAAGCAAACATGGTTCCAATCAACATGGAGGTCGACACGAAGGATGTTTAATGGTCATAGCTGAGATAAACAATCTGGAATGTGTTTGCATACACACATGCACGCGCACACAGACGTGGCTCCCATTGAACTTCAGGTCAGTTTGATTTATGTCCAACCAACTGTACATGGTGACATGGAAATATTTCATTTGAGATTAAATGTGATGTATGATCATACAGTTAAACCCATAAATGGTGATATTTGTCAGAAAAAAAGAAGAAAAAAGTAGAAAGAAGTTGAACAAAGACTTTACTGTTGTACAGCGACTGAGGCTCTCTAACCAAACACGAACCTCAAAGGTCACACAACTCTATTTGCCGTAGTCTTTTGCCATCATAGGGTTTTGTTTCTCACAGTGCAGTGAATACAGTTAAGTTGCGGGAGTGCCAGTGTGCTACTTTGACTGCTTTGAGAAAAAAAAGAGACCCGAGCTAAGAGGTAAAGAACATCAGTGTAGGTTAGTGTCCATGTGAAGATGTCATTTTAGTTCAAATTTATGGCATCATGTACCTATGCAAAATTAATCTGCGGTTTGGCCACCTGATTCGATTTCAACGTTTTGTCACGGCAGAATCAACATGTCGCAAGCTAAAGTCCACGGCGGTATTAGCTTGACCTTTGCACAGAGGGACCCTCCCTGATGGGGGTAACTGGACAGATGAGGGATTAGGGGATTAACCATGGTACAAGAGCGGCAACAGCTATTCTTTTACTCACGAATGTTACTGAGATTATCACTTAAGTTAGAGTTTGTTTGTGTTGATCTACCGGTCTCAGTCGTCAGTTATGAGGAGGGTTATTTGATGAACAAAATAGTTTAATTTTATAGATAAATGCTCATTGATACTCCGATCAGAAATAGTGCTGACTCTCTTTTAAGGGCAACTCCCAAGCCTTTATGCGAGTACTAAAAAATTACTAGATTGGAGGGAAAGATTTGGTGAAATGGACAATCTGCAAAACCAAAAATGGGACCTAAATAATATTGCTGATCTTCTCCTACTACGTGCTATCATTTTCTTAAAATCTTTACAGCATTATAGTCATTTATTTATTCAAAAATGTACATTCATTTCTAACAGCATGCTCCCTAACCCTAAGGTTAATAATACACAAGTATGGAGTTCTGAACACCACTGTGTGTGCACTTTCACATAGTATTTCATTTCTTAAATACATTGTTAAAATCACATTTATGAAACTGCCAAACCTGAAGCTGGCAGTGGTTCTGGTTTCTCATTGAGGTTGACATATTGCTCCCTGTTGGAGACTTTAAGTCTTCTCTGCTTTAATAGCGAAACCTCCTGGTTCTCTCCAGACCATTTCTATGACACCTGATACGGCCGGGCCATGTTTTTATGAAGCCCTGATTTAGATGAAGTGTAGGTCGTGGTGTTTGGGATAGATAAGTTGGAGGCCTCTGTCTGAGCTGCAGTCCAAGGTCTTTAACAGGATTAACGGCAGAGTCAGACGGTAATTAAAGGCCCCATGTGTGTCTCAATAATCTCAGAGGTTATCAACTAGCCCCTTATCCTCAAACTGTGAGTCAGATTCAGTCTCATCACAGAATAGTATTTCTGTAGTTTTTTGAAAATGATAAGGTTATTCTCATGGACCCCTCTATATTGAAGACAGCAAGACAGCAGTATGCAGTATTAGACTCACTTCCATCTGAGTCAACGACTCATTTTTGGCAGGTTTTCAGATCAGTTTACGCTTGCTAGAGAAACACCTGTTGAACAGCAAATCTTTACTCGTGTGATCTTTGTCTCAACATCACCATGCATTGGAGGTGCTCAGGTTTTGTTCAGTTGAATTTCGTGTTTAGCCAAGTTAATGTTTGTAAAGCGCACGCGGCTGCATTAACTTGACTTTGTCGGCCGAATTTGGCCCCCTGACCTTGAGTTTGACACGTGCTGTATGTATGATACAATGTTAAACAAATGAAGACAGACAGACAAGAAACAGCAAGAGGTTCAGAAGAAGAGTGTTTTTCCTCTCTGCTGCCAAAAAAATTGCTTTTTTTAGCCGGTGCTAGAGTCCAATGTCTAGCTTGTCGCCGAGCCGTTTCCTTTGCTGGGGTGCGTGGGAACCTGTAAAAGATCCGTGTAGAAGGATGTAGTCCCAGATTTGACATCACACCTCTGCGTACTGGTCCCTGGAGCCTCAACATGGCTTCGATCACAGCTGGTATGTGGCGTGCTTCCTTCCAGATGCCCCCACTTGAAACACCAGCCAGAGGAGGTGGAGTGGAAGGCCGTGGTCGGCAGCAAATTACAAGGCCTGCTTTGGTCCTGACGCAATCCTCATCTCATGAGCCATAGCGAGTCATTAATGGAAGCAGACTGAGTTTAGCATGTGTGGGAGGCCCATGGATGTTTGGCTGGTGTGGGGGAAGTTTTGTAGGAGAAGCAGAGGTCTATGTCCTGGCTGCCTTCAGCTGTCAAAATATTGTAGGGCTGCCGATCCATTACTCTGCTGGCAAAGGACAACTCTGAGGACTGGCCAGTCTTTTCTCTGGTTGGAGACTTTCTGAGTTTTACTTCAGGCCCACACCTTCATTCATACATTGTTTTGTGGACTCAGTTCTCCTCACTGGCCTCAGTGGCCTCGTAAGTGATCCAGACACTCAAAGGTTTCCCTGTGCTTTTACTCGTACAAATTAAATTTCATTGCCTGTTAAAGAACTCAAATATGCATCGGTTGGCAAATGTTTAACTTCATACCATATTCATCAATATTCCCGGGGCAGTTCATGTCCTCGAGAATAAGTAAATTATGCTGTCACATTTGGATGTTAAACCAGTTTTTTAAGAGTGGTTTTATCAATTAATTTGTAAACGTCTTTATAAGTCCAGCTTGTCATGAATTTGTTCTTGAATGCACCAAATTCAGAAATCCTCATCTGCATCGCCATACATTGTGATTTATTACTACTCTAACTTGAAATTGTCTGGGCCCACAGTCTCGACCCTCGAATGTCGTAGTGGAGATAAACATCTACTGTTAGCAAATACATATCACTGGTGATGGCACAGTTTTGACAAAGTAATTCCCTTCGGTTTTTTCATCCTGCATCTGTCTGTTGATCTGTTAAGATGACAACAACAGAAGAACAGAGTTTTTTCTTTGACAGTGGGACAAGGAAAACGTGGCGTTTTTGTGGTGCTACAAATGACCATCTTGACCATTTGACCGGCATCACATTTGTCACTATGTGATGCAGGGTATTGAACTATATTGATAAAATGTAGGGCAATAATATTGGTCAGCTCGGCAGAGGTCTGCCTGGTCTTAGCTGCATTTCAAATGCACATTTTAAGGAGAAGACTACAACTGATCAAATCACAGTAAGGTTTCTGGGGTCTGGCGACACTCATCTGAGGGTTCAGTTAATGGTGAAGATTTGCTTGAGTGGTTCTAGTTTCTTATTAGTTTTCTACATTTTTATTCTAATTGCCACAGTTTTTTTTTTCAAAAAGGTTGCGGGTAGCGAGAGATCAGACATTTGAACCATTAACCACTGAGCTGCTCCATGATCAAATCGACTTTAAAGCTGCTAAGGTCTTATCTCTTAGGTCAGACTTTAGCTGTTTATGGACAAACCCTGATGAAAGACCTTCATCTCCAGAGCCTTGTTGTGAAAGTGAGATGAACTCTGTCTGACCCTCCAGTCAGACAGGGAAGGTCATCTCAGACAGGACTACCCTTTAAGTTGAGCAATTTTGGTGGATGAGTCGCAGACTTTGGCGCAGAGAAGCAACTGCTGTCTAATTTTAGATGGTTCCAGACCAGTGAACCTTTGGAACGCAGAATCTAAAAAACTTCTTCTTTAAGTATGATATAAACCGTGAAGCGGACGCCCCAATCCTCACTTTAAAGTAACTCTTTGTCCTGGTTTTTGTTTTCACAGGATGGTTCATTGTAACCCGCAGAACAGAGTGCAGCTGGAACTGGACCTATTCCTGATCAGTGGCGTGAGCCAAAGCCTAAAGAAGTCAGTGGAACCAGGCGACTTGACCGCATGAAGTCCTGCTTCCAGGAATACAACTGCACAGTGTTCTCCTCAATTTGTGACAGCTTAATGTGGCCTGCTATGAATAACAACAATGGACTGAGACTGGGACTGAACCTGACTCACACTTGACAGAGTCCAAATTTCTCAGCCCTCAGCTTCAATTGGACCATTCGATCGTGACATAAACGCCATTTTATTACATTGTTAAACCATCCATCTGCAAGCATGAATCTCCAGGAGAAACTCTCTGGCCTCAAAGGTCTTGTCACACACTCGCAGGGCAAACGGCGTCACAAAACGGACCTGACCGTGGACATGATCAGCCCTCCCTTAGGCGACTTCCGCCACACCATGCACGTAGGCAGAGGTGGCGATGTGTTTGGAGACACCTCCTTCCTTAGCAACCACGGTGGGCCTGCCAACGGAAACAATGGGGAGACTGATTCCATTTCCACTCCTGACAGCAGGCTGGGCTCCTTCTTCTCCAGGACACTTCGACAAATCAGGAGGAGTTCTGACAACCGACCAAGAGAGGCATCCAAGGATCTGTCACCCCCGCCGCCTGCCATTTCTCCCATCATCAAGAACGCCATCTCCCTGCCAAGGCTGGATGTGGATCTGCCCAATGGGAGTCCCACCACCAAAGTGCTCTTCCCCAGTGCTCAGAACTCACCAGAGGAGAGGAAAAGCTCATATGGTGAGGACAGAGTGTTGTTACCAGACTAAATAACAAGTGACTTTTGGAGTGACTCAGGTTTCACACCAAAATAGACATGCTCAAAGTGAACCCCATGAGAACGGCACAATGTTAAATCAAACCCAGGAACACAAGGCTAAAAGAATAAATAAAAAATACACATCTCAGAAATAGTGCGCATACATACTGTATATGGGTAGCATGTCATCACTGAAATGAGGTCGCCGTTTTGCAAAATATTCATGTACTTTATTGGCAAACAAGTACTCTTTCAGTCTCTACTCGATACATCGGAGCAATTTCTTTTAAATGCTTTTTAAATGATTCAGAAATAAATATGAATATCGTACACATTTGTTGGTTGCTAAATAAAATAGCATATTGTTACAATTAAATACCAACAAATTCCATTGACACTGGAAGAAAAAAATGTATCCAACCCTAAGTCGAGTGTGCACAGAGTGTGCACCACTAGCTGGAGTCAAGCTCTTGGGAATTCAGATGAGAAGACAGAGGAAGTGATACAACAAAATAAAAGCAGAAGGTGACACCTCGTCCAAATATTCTGAGGCTGTGACCTAATAAGACAAGCCGTAAGAGATGACAGTTTGAAAATGTGGCTGACTTTTGAATCTTTAGACACAGTCAGAAGAGCCGTGTTCCAAACACATCACTATTGATGGGCTGGGAAGTGTGTCGCCTCTCAGCAGGGACTGTTATGTCAGCCAGAACAATCCACTTCGGATTGACAGATGATGCAAATTGCGGCACAGTTTAGCCAGATAAGCGATTCAGATCACCAATTTTAATGCAAAATAAGCTTTGGTTTGAATAGAAGTGTTTCAATGCCACCCGTACTGTATATCTGATGCAAGCTATGCTATTGAAATATAAAGACCCTTAATTCTGGTGTCCATATTTTGAGAATGTTTTTCATCAACTGACTGCAACTGGAAAGGTGAGTTATGCCAACAATGATCATAACCAGCCTCCTCACTGTGAAGAAGCAGGTCTACTTTAACATGCAAGTTGCTCTCAAGACCGCTCATAGCGACAGACATTAAATCATGTGACTGGTTTCCCCCCAAACTGGTCGTCTTGCAGGACCATGTGGTAGAGATCTGGCTTGCGAGACCAATGCTCAAGTGAGTCATTGCCTCTGAAATGAGCTTCAACTCCATGAAACGTTTTAATGAAGGGGTGAATTATTTTTGTTTCAACTGCTTTTCCTTGCTATAACACACCGTGAGTTACGCGACTGTTTGTCACAGCAACGTTGATCCACTTCTGTGTGATGAAGTGTTCATTTTTTTCAAATGAACATACAAGATAAATCAGCCCACATCTGATGTTGGTTTTGGCCCATGCCGTGGAAAATGCCCAATCAGGAAACAAACAGGATTCCACGCTTGCGCATGAGTTCCCCTTGTTCAGCATTCCAATAGATTGGCCCTTCCGTTTTTACACTTAAAAGAAATGTGCTCCTTGGATCTGCTGTCTTAACTTGATGAAAGTTTTTTTTTTTTTTGTTCATATTTGATCTGTCAGTGAAAGCTATTTTTACCAGAAGGGCATCTGTTTGTGTTCATTGAGTCCGAAACATTTTTCCCAGGAAAATCAAATCATGATCTCACATGTTGTGTGAGTTTAAGGATTAAGTGAAGTGCACTGCCAAAGCCCTAACTATCTCCTGAGACAGCGGATAGATGTTTTCCCTCACATCAGATGTCAGTGGTGCAAACACTTGGCTGAAGGATAAATGACTTATAGCCAGTTACGACTGGAAGCTTCAGATAAATGGTGATTATCTGCGGCGGTGCAGGCAAGCTCATCCATCAGCCTCTTGCGATGGAGACACGTTCACCTCAGACGGCTTCATGACTCATGAATAGACGCTTTCACACTGATAACACTCACCAGTCCAGACTGCAGAGACAACTAGCTGTCAGCGTTAGATGATTCCACGCTCACTCATTGTTTGTGCAGTGATAAAGTTTAATGAAGGCAGAATGGAAAATGCACACACACAAAAAAAAAATCAAAGAGGCTCTTTAGTGATGGTTTTTTTTATTGTCAATAATCAAACATCACACTGATAGAGTGGCTTTGCTTCAAGATAAAGTTTAAAATGCTCGTAATTTCAAAGTTATATCAAGATGAAGGTCACAAATATCCACCTCATTTGAAATACTCTGTTGACAACGGAAGCGCGACAAAGACTATCACCAAAACGTTTGGAGCTTTAACATTTACGTTTACAAAAACAAAACTGACTCACATGTCATCATGGCAAAATGTTGCATTTCAATAGTTATATATATATAAAAGCAGGAAAGTAAAAGTTAAAAAGTCACTCCATGATGTCCCTCAGCGCTGTCATATGTCTAGTGCCTCATAATTCCCATAATCCTTTGCCGTCTCCACGAACAAGATTTTGTCAAAGCAGTTTGAATTACTTAATCTGAACTCTGTCTAAGGGCCAAATTTGTTATTTTTGAGGAGATAACTTCAAAATTGACCAACTTCTTTCACACTTGTGTATGTTAAGGTGACTCTTAGTCGCCCAACACAACAGCAAGGTAGACCGTGTGTAACTTGTGTGCTCATACAATGCAGTGGCTCTTGTTTCACATCATGAATCAAAGTTCCTATCAATATACCAGACTTCATTGCTCACATTGGCATTATGACGTAGTAGCGCACGTCAACAAGGCCATTATTACATTGCTATCTGCTGGTGAAAAACTGTCACTGCAGTCTAACTCGTGTGTTTCAGAAGCGTAAAGAGCTCAAATGAAAATCATTATGTCAAAGGTTTATTAGGTGCATACATTGGTGTATGAAACCTATTTATGATTTATTGAGTTTAATAGTATTTATGTGACTTTTGTGTACTTGTATTTGTGTTAACACAAATTGCCTTTGCTGTTGTTTTGAATGACACATAAAATCACTCACACCTCAGTCCCAAATTATTAATATGAACTGCAGATTCATGTTCAGTGTATGAAAGTAGGGCAGACCTTATCTTATCACTGCTTTGGCTGTTGTGCACATATCTTCGGTCTGTGCTTAAAATAGTCTCGGGAAGATTCATCATGGTGTGCCGGTGAAATCTGAGTAATGAATGCAATTTAAATAGATAGTGCATCTTTTTTTTTTACTCTTGTTATTTGTGTAAACACGCCACATTGTTGATGCTTTCTTTTTTTTCATGGTGAGTTAATGTGGAGCGCATCATGTAGTGCATTTTTTCCTCCCACCAAACACTGCTTGACTCCTCAGTGTTGGCAGAAACATGAAGAGATCATTTTAATCTCTCAGGTTAAAGAGACCTCCACATGACTCCCAAGAGCTTCTCCAAAGAAGTTCACATTTAGTTCACATGAATATGGTGTTGCTCAATAATAGGTCAACTGTTTGTAATGTGCTGTTTGACTGACATTTTGCACTGACTCCTCTATGTTTAATGATGATCTTGTTATTGTATGTATTATTAATTACTTATTTATCAATTATTTATAGCCCATTAATCCACTTATTACTGTCTAAAAAATGATGTCTTACATATTGATGGAGTCCACACTTTTCCTCAGGTTTCCTCCCACAGTCCAAAAACACATAGATGAATTGACTCCATTCGCTTACCAGGATATACAACAGTAATAGAATGAATGAAAAATGGCCGCATCAATTTGACTTCTTATATTTCTAATTTTATTGTTGATGCATTTGTGATGTTAGTTAACTTTTTGTCTGTGTGGGTCTCTCAGGTCTGGACTCTGGATTCGTCACTCTACCCCGTCTGTCCCGCTCCGAGCGCCAGCAGCCCTCCATCTCCTTCCCCACATCCTGCTCCCCGAACGTCCATCGTGGCTCGCTCACCGACCCATCTGATGTCATCCTGCCCTCCTACTCCACCTCCGTCCTGACCTCGGTGATGAAACCCAGCAGCACTGCCGCCTATTCTGACTCCCTTCCCTCCCTCACCTCCCTGGACACCTTCACCTTCGACCTAGGGCCGTCTCTCATGAGCGAGGTTCTAGGCCTGCTGTCCTGCGACTCCGAGGAGCATGCTCACTCCTGGGAAAGGGAAGAGGAGGGGTCAGCGACCAACGATGGATCAGAGATGGACTCCGCTACCATCTCATATGTGGATTCTCTCCTGAGGGAGGAGTGTGGGAGTGGGAAAAGCCCATCTGGCGCCGAGTGGGACGAGCAAGTGCATGTGAGTGGAGAAGTGACTGGTTCTCCGGAGCGAGTGAGGATGGAAAGCGAGCGTTTCCAGAACGCCTCAGACGTGCTCGCTCGCCATTACGGCGTCGGCAGTCTCGTGAAGGAAAAAACCAAAGTGGGGGATTCAGAAACGATGATGATCAGCCCGGCGAGGAAGAAGACCTCCTACAGTTACCTGGATGATGATGACGAGATTAAAGTCTAGGACGACGTGTCGCCTTTCCACTTCCATTCCATTTTTGATCAAGACTGGCTCTTGAAACACACTAACTGCAACGTGACGCTGGCTGAAGTATCCAGCACTGGGACGCTGTCAGGATATCAGCGGCACACTTTGTTATGAATGTATATGGAGTGAGAGAAAGACTGTTTGGTATGAGATGAATCATTGGGTAACTAGACATAAGAAAATGGGGAACACTAATAACATCGCTACGACAATCCTATGTATTTCGCAATGACGTTTTGACGCACTCTGAATGACCTCATAGTCAGCTACTAAAGTTATCCTGTATAACTCAATTGCTTTCTCATTTAAATCAACAAGTGTGAAGAGGAGTATTGTGCCATAGATGTTCAGTCTTAGGTTGAGGTTGGTTCCTTAAAATATACCTATCTATCACTGAGTTCATCGGGACTTGGGGACCGAAGACTAGATGCACCGGGTGATGCAGTAATTGTGGGTGAAGATAGGGACATTTTCTAACTTATTGATGAACCACTGAGAACTGGAAAATAATTGAAGATAAACAACCAAAAAATGGCAGGCTATCACATGGACATATCGTAAGTCTTTGGACCACATTGCAGTACTTGGACTCACACTGTGTTTCACAAAAAAAGACAAAAAAAAACCCACACATAACGCATAAAAATGAAGTCACACAGTAAAACCTGGAGGCGTATATATTGTATAACTAAAAAAAAAACATACTATTACCATCAAATATACAAGATAATCACATTCGCTTCACTCTCGGTTTGGAACAAACACGTCCTCGTGACCTCTGTGTTCAAAATACATGGCAGTCCGCTGCTCTAGACAGATTGTACAGATGGTCATTCACTAAACTCAGGAAGCCTACGTGAAAAGGGAGACAAGGCCGAGACAGCTCAGCGTTTCAGTCGCAACAGCAACTATGGGACAACAAACCAATCAATTGTGTCACGACGCACCTTTTTATTTGAGTGACTGCCTTTTGTCACCATTGACATGTACCGGTTTTTATACATCAAGATGTCAGCTGACCTCGCTTAGTTATATACATATATAGATATATGTACACACACACACATATGTTTAACCAACCTCAGTAAGCTGCAGTTCACGCCCAGTAGCCAATGCTATGTTGTTATGCAATAACAATAAAGATGCTTCTACTTAGTCTGAGTGTTGATTGAAAAAGCTGGAAAAGCAACAGAAAATGACCAGCTCTGTCGTCTCATTGAGCTACTGTGGGAACCACTTTCCCTTGTGATGGAGGGGGGAGAGGCGGAGGACAGTTTGGTGACCGGGTTCCAGGTTTTTTGGAGGGCGGCTTTTTAAGGTTGGCAGGCTGATCTTGTGGCATCACAGCAGTTCCAGCAGCAGAGGAGGGCGGAGGAGGCGCCTGATGCCTCGGAGGCTCTGGGGCTTTAGGCTTAGGGAACTTGGGCACCACGGCGTCGTTGAGGCATCTTTTGGCTGTGTGTAGGACAGAGGCAGTTAGAACGTGGCCCTCAGTGGAATAAACTGTTGATATAAAAACAATGCTGCTACAAGTGAGGGAGCCGTGACATGCTACTTTGGTCAGCCATCTGTTGATTCTTGTTTCCTGAACACTTCCTGGCTGCCACCACATGAGAAACAATCTGGGGGTTTGCGTTCACTTGACAGCAGCGCGCTATATGACAGTGGAACAAGCCTTCTGAGAGGAGTCAATATTAACGGACATTTTCTCAGCTACAGACGTGTCATCACCGTTTCATGATGTGGCGCTCTGATACAAGCTACCATCCGAGCGTGATAAATAACTAGAACGAGTCAGTGTTTCTCCTTATGGCACCCACACCCATTTGATTTGTGCGTGTGTGTGTGTGTGTTTGTGTGGTCTACAATACAGCCAACTTCCAAAATGACTCACAGACAAACACATATAGAGAAACAAACCTAAATTGCAACTTGCTGGGACCGTTAGCGGATCTCCAGGGTAATAAGAAGAAGAAGAAGAAGAAGACACCAAAGAGATAAAGTCACCACACCAGACATGAAGCACTGAGTTGAGAAGTCACTCTGAAAAAATGAAGCTTCTGGTGGGTCACCCGAGACATCAGGTGGCATGTTGTGTTCTGACTGTAATTATACATAGTTATACCAAAATTAAATCTCAATATGAACATAAAAAAATAATATATTATACTAAATGGACACCGGCTGGTGAGTGTGATAATGTTTGATCATTGACAGATTGTGTGAGCATGTGATCACAGTTGCATGTCCCGTGAGTGATTCAAGCGCTACCTCAAACATCCTGTATCTGATGATGCCTTTGGTCCGTGCCTACATTCTATCGAGACTAGTTGGTTATAGATGTGCGTCTCCACTCACGTTTTGGAGGCAAGGCCACCTTCACACTCTCTGGAGCAGCTGAAGGGGAGGATATGTTGCCAGGCTGTTGATCCGAGAGTTTTTCCGGAGGGGGGCTCCTCGTGTAAACGGGGTTCGGTGCAGACTCTTTAGACTTGGAAGGACCCTGGTTTGATGTTGCGTTTGAAGTGAGTGAGGGCTGGAGAGCGTTGACGTTGGTGGGTCCAGCTCGAGGTGCCGGAGTGGGCCCGCCTTGACTGAGAAAGGTCGGCTTTGACTGGACCATGCTGCAGTCCTGGGTGGCTGCGCTGAGTGAGTGAGAGAGTGAGCAATGGTGAGTCGTGAGCAAGAAAGTCTAGTGAGAATTAGTTGACAATAATCATCAAAACAATTTGCATACAAGTTTGACCGAAGTATTTTCATTTTCTTTTTCAAAAAAAACAAATTGATATTTTTTTAGATTGATGTATTTTAAAATTTAGCATCTAAAATTACTAAGCCATTAGATAGTTATTCACTTACCATATTTTACTGTTTTCTTTTCTTGCAATTTTTCAAACATGTCTCTCATTATTCTTCTACAGCTCTATAAAATGAATTCAAGTCTCTTATAAGTTGTGGTCGCAATATAACTTTAATATCTGCATATGATGAGGAAATAAAGCAGGGGACACCTTCAGAGTAACAGAAGAAATAGTAGAATCAAAACATTAAATGGTTTGTAGGTATGGATGAAAATATAAATAGTGAGTCTTCACAAATCCATTTAAGAAGACGACTGTCAAATTATTGGACAACTTCTTTTAACATGAGCAATACCTCTTCGTCTTGGAGAGCGTGAGCTGGTTGGAGAAAGAAGAGGACACGGATGAAGCGGCGCAGGAGGTGCTCCGGCTGGCTTTCTTCTTCTCAGACGGAGTAAGAACTGAAGATTGAGAGCCACTCCTGAGAAGTTGGGGGATCTCAAAAGACGCCTCTAACCACAGAGAGTAAAGGATTGGGAGATATTTTGTTAAAGTTTCAGTGACACCCGTCCTAGTTCCAGTCATTGCAGAGGTTAAAATATGAAGCAAGAACAAGTATTTAAAAGCATGTACCTTCAGGGAAAAGGTCAGAGCTGTATTGAATCAGAGGCTCCACGACTGTCACCACCTGCACTGAGGAGGCTGCTGCCATGTCAAACATCGCCAGCTCACTGGCAAAGAGAAAATGACCTTTATTTAGATTATCACCACTGGTTGACCCAGTTTCCACCATAGCTTTACCATTGGTCCCTATTTCGCCTATCGCAATCGACCGTCATGGACTGCTCCGCAGCATATTGACCAATGAGAAAAGTGAACAGATTTGCATTGTGTAATATGGATTCATTCAGTCATGCAACTGCAACCAGGCAACATCCTGTTTTGAAAGAGTTTTGTGGCAAAATATAAAGTCACATCCCCTTTTGTTTTATTATTGTGCAAAAAAATCAGCAATTTCATTTGTCTGAATATTAATATCTATGATGCCTCGCATTTTGTTCCTCAGCCTCCAACTTGTAGCCTCTTTTTCTGCAAACAACAAACAACATTGTACAATACTCAATATATTTATAAGTAAAATATTGCTTGTTTATGGTAGGAAGATCATTGTGGTCATTTATAAGTAGCTCACATGCTTTTTGAAAAGGTCTGAGCTCCCCTGGCTTATACAATATTCCAACAATCTTGTGTGTGCATCGTCATCATCACGATGACCAGCAGCGCAAGAGATGACAATGAGAAAGTGCTCGCACCCTTCACTTTGGGGCCAGAGAAGATTTGGGCCCAAAACGATGGCAATGTTACTTGGACTCATCTTGTTGATGGCCTGCTGCTCTGACAGCAGAGAAAGGAACTGTACCAGGTACCTGAAAAAGAAGATCATAGGAAACAATGAACTCTAGTTTTCCCAGTAAGTAATCCAGCTGGAATCAAACGTTCACACCTGAGGTTGTTATAGTTTTCACAAGGCAGCTTCTTTAACAGAGCTCGGAACTGCTGCAGCTTCTCTGTCAATTCTTTCTCCCTGTAAAACAGCAATAACATCTATAATAATAGTAATAATAATAACAATAACAATAATAATAATACGTACCCTGCTGCTTTAAACCAGTCATTGTAGAGTTCAAAGGTCATGAGAGGTTCTGGTAGTTCTCGTAGGTAACACTTCAACGCTCCTGTTGTCACACACACACTCAGAGTCATCATGCTTCTACTCAATAAATCGATTATGTGTATATGTTTAGCTGCCTGTCAAATTGACAACTGGATGCACTTATGCAGGAAGTTGCAAATATAATGACGGGAAAATAAAGAATTACCAGCGACAATAAAGTTCACCTGCTACAGCGTGAGGATCCATGCTGAATTCGCTGTGATCAACTGTCCCCTGGTCCAGACAGGACTTCAGCCGCTTGACCACCGAGGCTGCTGCTGCCAGCCGAAACAACCCCTGTGGAGGAGGACGATGGAGAGCTGACAGGCTGTTACCAAGTATTCCTGCGCATTCACTGGTAGAACTTTCACCAGAGTCAGCAATGGCACCGTCATGGGCCTGTTATTATTATTATTATTATTATTATTATCCCATGTATTCTCCTGGAATACTAGAGGACAATTCAGTCACCAATTCACCACTGCACATAGGAATTCCACGCACAAAAGACCCTGTACTTGTAGTTGTACTATTACTCTTCATAGTCATCACTAGTGTTGTAGAAGTGTAATAGTTGGTGAAATAATAATGATGATAATATTAAACCCCTAGATAGTAACTGTAGTAGTAGTCGTAGTAGTACCAGTAATAATAGTACCTAATAGTAGTGATAGTAGTTGGTTTTTAGCAGTAGTACCCATTACTGTAGAAATCTTTTTTGGTTGTTTTTGTTTATTTATTTATTTATTTTTGCAATAATGTCATGTTTTTCAGTCCACCATGTAGTATAAGAATAACAGAATGTTGGTCGTAATGTTATGGCCAATGTGGGTATATTCATACATCAATATGCTGACCAAATTTAGCAATTGTCTGGCAGATAAAGAGAGTCATTTGACGTTCATTTCAACATCAGCAGTAAAGAAAGAGTGATACCTCCTCCCTCATGCCTGTTTTCAGCAGCATTGAAATACACTCCTGGATGGGTGCTGCGATTTCCCTCTTGCTCTGCGACAAATGAGAGAGCAGAGTTTCTCCATAGACCTTCCGACCGGACAGGGTCAGGGTGGGACCTGCACACAACCAAGTCATGGGGAGAAGATGACTCTGACATCCTACAGTCCAAAGTAGCAGCATAAACTCACCTTTTCGATTGCTATCTTCTTTGAGTTCACTGATGTTCTCATTCAAGAACTCATGTGAATGTTTGTGGTATTGTGCTTGTAGTTCCAGAAGCTAAAACCAGGGCAATGTTACAGATCAAAAAACAAGTCTAAAATACACTTCTTTTATTTTGACTCACTCGAATGAAATAATTGGAATAATCTTCTTCCTTTGTGGCAAAGTGGTATAAATCTGCTGAGTACTGGTCCTGGACAGACAAAACCAGAGGACAGATCATGAAAGCTCCTCTCACATTTGCTATCAAACACCAGTACCCTGATGCTCTGCAGCTTCCTCCAGGCTTCTTCCATTTCTTCTCTGAGTCCATCCTGCTTGGCCTGCGCCCCAGTGCTGCTCTGGCTCCTGAGGACGAGACCCTTTCTGCGGTCAGCGAGTTCATTTGGATGAACTGCACTCAGGACAAGCGAGCGCTCACCTGATTTTGGCGTTGTTCCAGTCCATGGTGAGCTTTGCAAACTGCTTCTTGTTTTTGAGGATCTCGGGCAAATCATCCTGCATGGAGACGTCAGTATCTTACACAGGATCACTCAATAATTGTTCTCACACTGTCAACTCTGCCCACAACTGGTGAACAGCTCAACATCTCCAAACCTCACCAAAAAGAGCCAACGTTCCTGCTCCAAGCTCGACCACAAAGATTGCATGTTCAGCTGCCTGGACTCTTTTCACTGGTACATTGACAGTTGCATTAACTAACTCTCCAGACCAGGGTCCAATCAATTGGATTCTTCTGTTTTGAACTTCCACCCATTGGCCACGAATGTGTGTTCTGCTTAACACCAAGAGTTCTGCTTAACACTTTCTCCTCTGCTTTGACAGTGGGCGGGGTTTTCCTCACCATATTCGGTATTCCAGGTGTGTTTTTTGTGTGATGTATTTCAAGCACAAATCAAACATGACACTATTCTTCACTGTGCAAATAAACTCCACGATTTCTGAAAATGAACTTTTTTTTATCTATGTTTTGTCCATAGTAAAAGAATTGATTTTTGGTCTGATATTCAATAATTGTAATTCAATATGATACGTTCTTTTGTAGTGAATTATTTTTAAATATAAGAAACAATATATGGAATGTTAATTGAAAATGTTGCAGGGGCATCAGCGGATTTAATACTTGAACCTATTAAATCACAGGAATCCATCTACCTGTTTAACCGTTAAGCTGAAGAGCTGTGGTATTACCGCACCGCCGTATATATATATATATATATATATATATATATATATATATATATATATATATATATATATATATATATATATATGCTTATATGAATAGAATCAGTGATTGACTGAGGGAACGCTGGTCAGATTTAAATCCATACTGTCATAGCTGACTTAAAGAAACCTCAGAGGTTCGAGGAATCACTTGAGTTTATACCTCACCTCACTGAGTTTGTTCAGAGGCTCCAAAACTTCCTTTTCGAGACGAATCTCGAAATCTGCCAACATGGTGGCCAACATCTTCTCCATGAAGCAGCACATCTCCAGCACCCTCCTGTCACGCACACATGCATACACAACAGCTGAGTTATTTTTGTCATCTAACTGCTTTATTGTAAAATGTAAAATGCTTCACCGAACATGGGCTGTAGTTCAATGCAAGATTAAATAAGATATCACCGTGTACAATAAAATCCATCCCAATGTATTTATCTCGTGTTTGCTAAAGTAATTTCACATCTCTCAAATAAGCTTGCACTGCTGCTACAAATAACAAGAGACATCTGACCAACACACGCAGACGTTAAACACGGCTCGCACATCTGACTGCATGTGTTTGGCGACTTCCTTGTTTGATCCAGAAGTGAAAACAGAGTTGTCAGATGACGGTCACATGATCAGGAAACACATCAGGGATGATGTTTGGGATCAAGCAAGTCACCTTATGGGCGAGTCTGCGTCGAAATCTTTCAGGCTCTCGGCCATGCTGAGAGACAGCAGCATCAGAGGCAACTTTTTCTGTGGACAGAACATGTCACGACCTTTAGCGACTTGTTTGGGGTCTGAGATCTGCATGGTTACAGGAGTGTCACTACCATTCTCTTCTCAGTATCCAGTCCGGTTTGGCTCTGCATGCAGGCCTGCAGCTTCTTATACAGGACCTGCGCTGCCTTCTTGGTCGGTTCAACTCTCTGTTCCACCTTAAGTCGTGACCACACAAGTGATCACACATCAGCTACTTGTGATTCAGTTGTGTGAGATAACCAAATGTCGTTTCATAGAGTCAAATATGAATAATCTAATACAATGTGACTCTTGAAATGATGACGTGCATCTTTTGGTCACTGCTGTGTCTCTAGATTACGACTAGATATTTAGGTTTGTGGCCAGATTATGAGTTTGGTTGGGCTTTTTTCATCTGGATCAGTAGCTGCTGTGTCATGGCTAACATGCTATTGTAGAAACATGACACATCAGAAAAGGCAATATGTGTCTATAACTGCTCCCTGGACCAGAGCAGAAAGTCACATACTAATTCATACTGATAAAAAATAGATCAGCACTGGCACTGCTTAGTATAAAATGTATCACAATGTAATACACACAGCAGTTAAGTCTGTTCATGTCCAGATTTTTCTTGTTGTCCTCACAGCATCTCAATATTTCCAATGATATGATCACAACACTCAACAATCCATCAGCTTTAGTAGACAAACATAAAGAAGAATAGAACCTAATGTAGGAGGTTCTAATGTGAGTGACCAGGCTTTTATAAGGACTGTGGTTTTGAGAAATAGCATGAATTAAGACAAGTTCCTACCACAACCAGGTCCTCGTGTAGAAGTCCTGTGGCATCCTGAGACCTGCAGGTGGGAACATGTGAGACCAGTATATTACAACGTATCATATCGAGCGTTGTCCTGCACCAATACTGCTGTCATCAGAATTCAAACATTTATGACAGCAGAATGAGGTTACACACTCAAGTAAAAGAAGATTTCCACATACAAAACATTTCTTCTGTTATGTTTTCAGCTAGTATTTCTAGCTGATATTTCTTTTTTTTGCAGGATATTCATATGATATCATGATAACACACACGTTAAATGAGCTACAAAAGCAATGAAGTGAGGGCTAAAGTGAAACCATTCTTGACTGTCACTTTCATAAGTCAGCAGAGAGCATGTAGCTGTGGCAGCGCTTTGCAGAGTACATTGAAAAGAACTTACACTACACAAAATAATGCTGTTGAGGATCATGTTAGCTTTTCAGTATTTTTTTGTGACAATTGTATTAAATATACCACTTTAGAGAGGCCAAAATATGATTCAATGCAAGTTATTGAATACCGTACTTCAAATAGCTAAAGCTCATACAGTAGAGATTTCATTTTTCATAGGAATGCAATGTTTGGAGTGATAGAGAACAACAACCAGAACTTTGTGGTTGCAAGTTGAGGCCCGGATTTAAACACTTCTGCGTGTGCGAAACATACAAGAGACAAAGAGGAACCTGGTTGACTCCACCCCCAATTTAGTTTTTTTTTTTTTTTGTTGTTTGATTGATTGTTGGCAGCAAGACTCATATTAAAGACATAGACAGAAATTACTAAAATTACAACGTGATATCCAAAATTGTCAAAATAATATAACACATTGGTCTGAGTATTTTCAAATATTCACAATATTTGGTGTCACTCGTCTAGTGCCAGACATTCTTAAATCTAAAAATAATATTTAATGCAAAATAAATAAAATAAATAATAATAATAATGTTGTGTCTTTAAACTCTTGACCAAAGAAATCAGACGTTCACTCAGTTTTTGTAATACTGATTACTGTATATCATTATATGTGGATGACACTCTTTTGTATTACGAGATGCTTCACAAATTTAACATTTGCTTTCTTTATGTGATCATTTCATTTCCCTGTCCATATAGAAAATCAATTGGACCAAATCAGCATTAATGTCCTGAAATTCTTGAGCATCAGGCACCTTTTTATCAGGAGAAATACCAATAGTGAGTTTCAAATATCTTCAGTGAAAATTTTTGCATCATTGTCTTGATGGTAAAACACAACTTACTGAGTTTTACTGATATGAAAAAGAAATATAATCTCCCTGGTATAGCCTTTTTTTTTTAACTTACAGCAGAGACCAGCGATGCATGCATATGGTGTACCATGCACCACTGCCCTCAACACATCCTCTGCATAAACTGCTGACTTCATCACACCTTACCCGAGGAGTGGGAAGAAAACTTTACAAATTCTTTTCTGAAGCCCAAACACGATTTCCAGTGAAAGCTGCATGAGCTCTAGCTCCCATCAACAACTCTAAATTGGGGTACTGTGTGGGCCAATGGAAAAATGACAACCACGACAAGTGTTTCACTATGAAATTAGCGAAATCACCACATTGTGACCTCTGCGCACATGGAGGCTTTTTACATACAGTATGCACTGGGATTGTGTTGATGTGTCTCCATTCTGAGAACGACTTGCTTCCTCCATAAGTGACTTTATTGATGTTCAAATCCCACATTCACCAAAACTTCTGCTTTTAAATGACTCCGACTTCAACTTGTCACGTCAACAAAGACGGATATTATGGGCTGGGTGTAAAGAAGCTTGCTGTGAAATGAAAACCACCACATTGTCTGACAATTCCTCAATGGACTGATACTTTACTGGACATTGTACAGATGAATGCATGCTGCCAGCTCCAAGACTTAAGGAAGATAAGTGATATCTACAACACGACAATGTTTAATAACTATACATATTTAAATTTCAAATAAACTGTCAGGGGGAGGGGGACCGCCAGAAGGTGGGGAGGAGGGATTTGGTTTCACATGGAAAGTGATCTGCAAAATGTATCTGTATATTTTGCTTGACCAACTTTTAATTAAAAAAAAATAATAATAATAATAATTAAAATAAATAAATAAATAAATATATATATATATATATACACTAGTTTTTGCATGTGTGTGTGCCTGTATAGCTTTGGAAACATACTTACTTGAGAGTCCAAGTCTCAATTTGAGGATGACAATGTCAAAACAACTGGGTCATTATAATAGGTTTCAGTTTGGTTCAGAGTCCTGGTTCAGTTTGGCCATTTGTTTTGGATGGTTAGGTTTGGGGTGAGAGGCTGGGAAAAGGGTTATGGCAATGAGAGGTCCCAACAAGGACTCAAACATGGCTGTGTGTGTGTGTGTGTTATTTTTTTATACTTTTATTTTAACGTTGAGTGTGAATCTTGTGGTTTTTCTCTATACCAGCCGTGAGGAGGGTGTCAAAGAGAACTGATCTTGCACCGGGTCATGAGAACACTCCAGGTCTCAAACCACCAGGAACTCTTGAACGACTATATCACAGACGGTGATTTCTACAAAAGTGTGATGAAAAATAAGATGAAGAGTCAAAACAATTCCTCACTACCACATGGTTATGATTTATCCATGATGAAATCATTTACCGCGCTAACAACCTGGAACCTTCCACACTGCATGACCTTAATCAATAACTAGCATCGAAGAAAGTAGTTACGACTGTGCTTTTACAGTACATCCGCCAATTGAACCTATCTCACACAGTGTTTCTCACTGACTTGCCTCTTTAAGCTAACACCAGCAACCTCGTCTACGTGTTGAGAGAAAGTGAGAAATCATTCAAAATCGGAGCATATCTCAGCGACCGGTGTCATAAACTGTCTGGCGACTGTACTGAGGAGTTTGTGTCTCGCTCACACTATGCCGAGTTACAGAAAAAAAAAAAAGTATAAATTTTGTTTGCTGACTCTTGAAGATGAAAATAAGTTTGCTTCTAATGAAACACATTGGGTGAATTTTTGATATGAGCATCACCAAGCCATTAGCACAATCATGTTAACTCAGAATTTATTTCTACATTGTAAACACACTTGTACCTTAAAAAAATATTTAAAAATCTAAAAAATGGCCCTCAGATTTACCCCAACCAAAATGTTTTTTTGTTGAAAAGTCCGAAGCCTCAACCAGAGAGGATCATGGGTGTTTTATCATTGAACTCACAGGTCTCTTGCCAAGAAACATAAAAACATTATGCTCCCAAGTTGGCGGGACTTATAAATCCAGGCTTTAAATGTTTTACAGGTAAACATTCCTAACTCTCAACTCAAGGAACTGAACAAGCAATTGGCAATAACATCAGAAGTTCCTGCAGACTCCCAGTCTTGTGACTAATTCGGTTTGTGTCTGAGTCCGAAGCGGCTGGGATGAGCATCATCACCTTAAGTCTGAGGTCACGGTTCTCAACCGGAAATGGATGGTTTTCTGGGCGGGGAATGAGGTTCTCGAGTGAGGGAGTAAATGAGTCTGTGAATTGGCGCAGCAGGGGCGGTACTGCAGTCGTTCTACCGCACTGTTGTGTGTCAGAGAGAGCTGAGCCAAAAGGCAAAGCACCTATGGTCATGAGCTGTGGATCATGGCTGAAGGAACGAGGTCTTGGATACAAGCGGCTGAAATGAGTTTTCTCTGATGGTCGGCAGGCGTCTCCCTTAGAGATAAGGTGAGGAGTTCTGTCACTCAGGAGAGACTCGGAGTAGAGCTGCTGCTTCTCCGCATTGAGAGGAGTCGGTTGAGGATGCCCCCCCCTTCTCCGCACGTCTCCCAGTGGAGGTGTTACAGAAGGGTCGACCCAGGACCAGGTGGAGGGATTATATCTCTTCACGGGCCTGGGAGCATCTCGGGATCCCTGAGTCAGAGTGTTTGGCATGGCCTTTGACGCTGCTGCCGCCACGACCCGGCTATGGATAAGTGGATATGGATGGATGGATCGACCTTATATTGAAAAGGCGCAACCAAAAGTGTAACCTGGTCTCACTACTGAGTTCTCATGCTGAGTGTGGAACTGACCATTTAATGTTAAATTATTTTTAGTATAATTAATACAAGTAGTTTGAACGTAAATCAAAACAAACATAATCAATACACGATTTTGGAAATCTATTTATTTTGACTGTAATTTCCACTGTGACTAGCTTAAGCTGAGCTGTCAGTAGATGTGGGCAAAGTGTGACCTGTGGCCCACATGCGGCCCTCTGCCTGTGTTTAGGCGGCACTCAAAACTACTACTGTCTTGAAAAGATATTAAATGTAAATGTATTTTGGGTCACATTTATGGCATTACAGACATTTAAAAGTTTATTTGAAGATAAGGTCCCCAGAAAGCACATACCAGAGAAGGAATGTTTGGGTTGTTTTGTTTTATACAATCACACACCTGTGTTGCATGTGATGTTGCCTAGCAACTTCAGTTAAATGAGCAGTTATAACTCTTATTCTGTTTTGTCTGTGCGGTGACAGCTCATGACCATTTATTTCCCTACTATGGTTAAGTCATGAAGCAGCAACACTTCCCTCCACAGAGTTGAAAGAGAAACTTTCACTACTTTAAATCAGCTACATAATACGCTATATCACTTTATTCATCTGTGTATGAGTACACTTTAATAAAGTAATACACCTTAAACCAAAGAACAATATATATATTATTCCTTCCTCCGCATCCAAACAGGATCCCCCCCCCCTCCAAGTACAGGAGATGTGGCACTGTGGAGAGTTGCATTCAGGCCTAGTCTGGTGGGGGAGTCAGGACTGCAGACTCCGGGTCTTTGTGTCCTGACAGTTAAAACCAGTAGACCATTTTAACTGAATACAGTAATAGATCCAGTGCCTGAAACAAAGTTCCCATGCTAAAGCTTCCTCATTGTCATACCGTTTGTTTGATTGCTTTGCACTGAATTTTAGATTAACATACTGAACAAATCCAGTTTTGTCATTATTTTCATACTCATCAAGCCTTACTCGTGCACTCACCAACAGCTCAGAGACAAAAGACAAAAAGAAACCTTGATTTTACACATCCAAAAGTCAATCTTCTCTCTGTTGGGACAAATGTCATAGCTACAGACACAGGTTAAGAAGTTGTTCTACTTCACTTCACACTATCAAAATGAAAAAAGTGTCTTACTTTGCAGTGGAGCCAAACTGCTTCAAGAGGCTGAAGGACTGACGGAACATGGTGGATCTCAGAATAGAGGTCCTGAAGTATGCTCAGGTTCTGCTGGTTGTCTTTCGCAGAACCAGAAGGCAGGCACTTTGTATTAGAGCGCGTAAGTAATGTCGCTTGTTCTAGTTTCCGACACAAGTTTGACGTGCAGGAGGAAGTTGCACATTTGAGGCGGAAGTCGCCCCCCCCCACTCTTTCACAGCTACAAAGCGTCACAGAAACTCCATGTATTAACCACAGATCATAGTCTTGATACCGTGGTGGAATTACTTATTTTTATTGTATAGGCATGACGTAATTTAAAGCCATTAAATACTTCCCTCTCTCCATTCAGTAGGTGGTCTTAAGCCAAGACAGAGGACGCGATACGAAAACTTTAAACATTGAAGAGGCCACTGATTTGTAGGCAGACTTTAAGAATTATTGCTACCATTTATGCACAACTCAAAAATAATGTAGTCAGCAACAAATCTCGCACAAAACCAGTTTACTTTTGAATTATTTTATTGTTTTAAGATGATTCCCTAATGTATGAATGAAGAATTGAGGAATGCTCTGATCACGTTTCTGAAGATTTGAATTTCAAATGCTAGTTGCAATACCATCTACTGGCGGACAAGTGTAAGTGCACTCTGAGTTTCCATCACATTGATGTGGAGTCACAATGTCTGATGCCATCCGATTCTTACTGGTAGAGAAAGTAAATACCGATCCATTCTTTAGAAATATAGGCAATACTGCAACACGTCAAATGGACTGAGGCTATGGTGAGAGTCTTGGAGATAGACAGTGAGTTGGTCTCATGTAAACGTTGAGAAGGCAACAGAAGACAATCGCATGAAGACAGACCAATCAGAACCGGGAAATGTCAGTTACAGTGGGGCATTGACCGTGAAATGGAAATCATATTTGGAGTACCACGTGAAAAGAATTCCAACATAGTATACAGATTTGGGTAAGAGATGATAAGCCCTTCTGGGCTGAAGAGAGCCTGAATTCACTGTTGCGCATCAAGTTCAGAATGGTGGTTTTAAAATTGTACTTTTCTCAAATATTGACAGAGCAAAATCATACGGTCTTAATAATTCTGCCCCCCCCCTCAAGTGCTAGCACATTAGCGTCAGTTTCTAAATAACACGTGAGACGTACTGTAAAAGTACACGTCATCTTCTCATGATTGTTGGCATGACACCAGTAGGTTTTCTAAAAATGCATGAATAAGCAGACATGAATTGAGCAGCATCGATATTTTAAAAAATGGTTGGTGCAGAAGAGTAAAGAGTCTTTGAAACACTTGGGCAAACCTGCAGTCCTCAACTTCAGAGAATTCCCAAATGATGCCTTTCTCTTCATCTTGCGTAGCGTCACCCGTGTTACCTGCGTTGACCACACTGTTCTGGAAGACCCACGTGACCTCTGGTTTCAAATTGGAGACAGAAGAAGCACCTGTAACCTGGCATCCCACATGATGATTTCCTCAGAGTGTTTCTCAGAATCTCCTGCTTCATCCCCTCTCCATCCTGTCGAGACTGATGCACATGTAGACATTTTCGGATATGGACTAGTGCTTCCCTTTGGCCTCCTCAGCTTCTTTTTCTGAGGAGAAACAGTTTTAAATTGAACGTCAAACAACCAGGTGAAAGGCAACTACAGTGAAACTTGCAGACCTTTCCTGAGTTCATCTCTCTTCTTGGCAGCCTCTTCTCTCTGTTTCTTGATGATGGCTAGTCTAGCCAGGTCAGCTCTGGCCTGATCAGTCTTGCCCTCCTGATGAAGCTTCATATACCGTTCCTTAGATTTCTGCTTCTCAATCTCCTCTCTGTGAGACAGGAGAGAAAGCCCATGATAATTTCACTCAACAGTATCAGAGTGTATTAAGTTGGGATGCTCCGATCGATCGGTCACCAATCGTGATCGGCCGATTTCAGCGTGACCTGTAAAAGCCCATCGCTACCTGTCATTGTAGATCACAACAACTGATCACGTGTGACAGCTGTCGCTCTGACAACTGTTGTGATGCGTCCGCTCCTCCCTACTCGCTGCTCACTCAGCAATCAGGCATGTCTGATGTGGAGCACGGGAAACTGCTGTGCTGGGAAGCACCTTCAAATTCAATATGCTATTTTAAGCTCCAGCACTTGGCGGAGCACAGAGTTTTCCGGGCTCATGAAAGTGAGACAGCTAGTTCCTCAGCAGCAGGCTGTTAGCGCAGCTGACTGTTAGCAACATCCGCCGGTCCGAGGGTGACATTCAGAATGACAGACTAATTGCCCAAGAAATAACAGCTACATGACCAGCCTTTCTCAGCTGTCATTTACGTCCCACTACCATATGTAAATATTTCACACATTTTATATATATATATATATATATATATATATATATAGAGAGAGAGAGAGAGAGAGAGAGACAGAGACAGAGACAGAGACAGAGACAGAGAGAGAGAGAGAGACAGAGAGAGAGAGAGAGAGAGATAGATATACACCTGCGATGTCTCACATAGAATTAAATGTTTTTCAGTTGTCTTTTTGACAGAATAATTGCTGCATTCAGAAAAACTTCTCTTTTTGTAAACTTGAAAAGGTATAAAAACATGTCTGAATTAAAATGATTTAAAGTTCATTTTTTTCTCAACATGTACACACAGGATCTCATCATTTTGAGCACAAATTCATTGTCAATCAATGTGATCAGTATCGGTGGTCGGCACAGATCGGAGCATCCCCAGTGTCAAGTGTTCAACCCTCACCTTTCCCTGCGAGACAACTCTCGTGGAGCATTTACATCTACCTCAGTGACCTTCTTGTTCTTTTGAGACACGCGGTTGGGGTTCTCAATTTCGATTAGACCCTGCACACCATTTCTTCTCCTGAACTGCAGATAAAAGCAAACTGTCAGTAACACATTGATGAAAACAAGGAATTTCATCCAAACATTGGACAATACATGAGTTAGACAATACCATATTAGATGTACATATATGATGTACATATAAGTGAAATAGAACGTTGAGAACGTTTTTGAACAGTGTCATGCATGGAGTTGGATCGCTAACAGTACATCAGTACATTTAAAAACATGTAACACATATATCACTGATATAATCAAAAAGGCAGAGTTACAGAAGCTAAACTCAACTCGGAAACCTTCTGTTCATTCAATTTTTTGACTTTCAACACTATGGTGCATTATTCTTAAACTTGCTTGACATATACTTATCTCAGTCTTTTTGACTACTGTCAGACACTTTTTCATGGACAAAAATTGTAAGAGATCTAGACACTTTTTTTGCTGGGCTTGAGTTATACCCACTTCAGACTCTTCATCACTGCTACTCTCCTCCTCAGACTCTGAAGAGCTCTCCTTCTCAGCACTGGCACCACACTCTCTCTGTGAAGCACACATCACAACATCAAAACAGGCTGTCAGCAACTACTAACAATAACAAGAGCAGCATCTCTTACCATTTCTTTCTGCGCTTTCATTTGGCGGTCAATTTCTTCTGGATTGTTGTACTGCTTTCCTCTGCCTTTATGGCCTTTTTTACCTGAAGCACAGTTGTGGGCGATGACAACATATAAGCTTCTAAGATGTATATGTACTTGAACTCAATTTTAAAAATACTTCGGTCTCCAACATTACAAGACTCGATTCCAACAGGGTTTAGTGTCATGCGTCCAACAGTTGTTTCACTTTAGGAGTACTACGTAGAATCACAGCATCTAGTTAGTAACGCATCCCCAACTTTTCAAGCGGAAGGTTTGTGTCCCAAAACGTCGACTTTGTTGACCTATAAAAGCGCAAAGACAGTATCTGTCGCTATCGAGCCAACGCTAGTCTCAACTTCAAACATGACAGCTGGTCATGCGTCCCGGCCTCTTTAATTTGCGTCAAAATCTCGCAGCCTATACACTACAGCGAACACCATTTTTTTTCCAACGATTGTTTGAGTAGAACTGGTTCAACATGACTACAAAGTGAACGCACAATCCTACGGCGTTTCTGGGCACATGGTAGAGGCCATCAACAGACATACATGTTTGTCATGTTTTTCTATCCGGTTTAACAGACATTAATAGATAGACCGGCATTAAAAGTAGCATTTGAACGAATGATGGGTCTACATATTAAAAGAAAATAAGTCGGTAGCTCGCAAACTCTCTCGACCAGTCCACTGGCCAGTTAGCATGCTAAAACTCACTTAGCAAGTGAGTTCAGCGGGATTCAGCTAACAATTAGCATGCTATGCTTCTGTGAGTTACTAACATCAACAATGGTTTCGCTGCGAATACTTACCACCTCGCGGCATCGTGAATGCTGACAGAGATAGCTAGCTTCAAACGAAATGTCAAAAGTGCAGCAGACGGTTTTACGAGCTCGAAAACAGCGCTAGCTAGAAACCGCTTCGTGTCTCCCGCTGTCGGTGAGAAGTCAAAGCTACAGCAGTTGTGAACTTCCGGTTACGTCACACTTGCGTTATACAGAGGCCCGCGCTGACTTCATGCTAGAAGTTAGTTTTCAATGAGATTCACTGGTAAAGTTTAAATCGGAGAGAAAATATCCTCTATTTAACTAAACAAAACTGGAAAATAAAACTTTAAAAGGTTGGCCTGTTCTCTGGTAAGTGCATTCACCAGCTTTATTAGAGCCACAAACACAGACTAGATCCAAAATGTTTCATAATTCGTAATTCTTCTACCTCTTCAAAACTATGTTAAAGTAGAGTGACAAGTAAATCAGGTTGAGATGATACTGTACCGTATTTGGAGTAAATTCAAGCATGCCTGATAGAAACCACAGGGGGATAGTCCAACAGCGACCCATGAAAGACGATGGAAACGTTGTGATTGTATAGAACGAAAATATGAATCAAAGCAAAAGCACAATACAGAAAAATATTATGGACAACGGATTTTAAATGAGAGGGAAACACAATTGTGATGCTGTGCGTTACATATAGCACTGTCAAACTTTTAATGGCATAGTTCCTATCAAAGTTATTACAGGGTTGCACCATCTTGATTTTTATTTCCATTTGATGTTTTTGTTGACTAAATAATTGAACATCAACATGTGATGTACAATGGAAACGGATGTTCAGTATCTTATAGGGCTCTACTATAGATGCTACAACATTGAAAATGGGTGATACAAAATAGAAAGAATATATTTTTCAAACATTAAGAAACACAACTTTCAAAAAACCTCAGTAAGTAGTTACAAAATTGAAAAATAAATCACACAATTCAGAATGGTTACAGAGTACATGAAAGAGAATTTGACATTTCTTTTGTCTGAACAGATGTCTGGACTGTTGGACTTTTTATTTTCATTATATATTTTATTATAAAATCCGAGGTCACACATTCAAGCAAGCTCATTATTATTGAGCAACAGCCATACATAAGTTGTAAAAAAATATTTCACAAAAAAAGCTTCCTATGAGGAAGGTGATAAGATTTTTTTCAGTTCTTCCTTTGAAGATGAGATTTTACATCCCCGTCGTCATCCTCAGACAAGTGGTACTCTGTTAGCTAGAGAAGAAATATTTCCACAGTTATTTAAGCTTGATTGTTTCACATACTGTATCTAGAACACTTACCATATCCAGCAAGATTTCAATTTTGACTTTTAGAAGATTGTTTTCCTCTTCTAGTTGGAGATTTCTTTTTTTAAGTCGCTGCATTTCTCTCCCAGATCCACCTCCACCTGATTCTGGTGAAACAATTATACAGAAAAATATACAACATTGGCTATTCAGAGGCAGAGCAATGGAGGCTGGATAAAAAAACACCACAGGGATGTTGGAAGAATGCATTCATTCAGCTTAGCATTAGCAGTTTTTTTTAACATTCAACTTCATTGTTAGTTCAGCATTATATTCTTCAGTTGTCTGTAACACAAGACAATCTGTGAACTCAATGAACTAGCTTGTGTGCTCTGATCAACAGAATGAATCCAATTTAAAACCACGCCAGATTGAACAACTTAAAATGGCATCCCTTGTCATTGATTCATACCCGACGTCCAATTGCCATCTTCAAATTTCCAAGTCTGGCCCCCAATGTTCATGACTGGAGGTCCATACTCCACACCCAGCTCCATTTCTCTCGTGGAACGATCCAACTAAAACAGAAGCATCAGAAATGCATGTTGTCCAGTTCAGCTGTGTGATTTTAAAAAAAAGTTTTGGCTGTAGAACAAAACCAGACCTTACTACAATCAATGATATGCCAAAGACATCAGTCAATGCATTAATAACACACATGTATGATAAGCATTAGCCACAGTGTTTCATTGAGTCCATTAAAACATGTCCCACCATTCTCATGGCTGATAAATGTGACGATGAATTAACGGTAGGATTAACGACCCACTCCGCGGGAAAATCCACCCAACACATCCTTACTACTATCATATTCACCCGTTTGACCAAGGAAGCTATCAAACTGTATTTAGAGGTCCAAATAACTACATTTTACATGTTATTTTGGAGTTGCCAATGTGGTCGAACTTACCGTATGGAGACTGGACAAAGATGCAGACTTGCGGTCAGGAGTTTTCTTTGGATTAAACGTGCTTGTGAACAGCGGCATCTTAAGTGACCTTTTAAGATCCTTAAAAAAAAGAACATACAAAAAAAGACCATTTAACACAATGATTCTTTTTCATGCCCGATTGTAACCACAGCAACGGCGTCATTTATTTGCCTTTCAAAGGCTAATGCTACGAGGCTAACTCGAATCATCTGTTAGTACTAGAACCTGACCTGGAAATGAAACGGTTCAACGAAGGGTCGAGAGAGAGAGTTAGTCGGTTTGACGTCACTTCTTATCAATAACTACAGCAGTTACCTCCATTAGGATTATTTAAACGACTGGGATGATGGTCGGAGTGGCGAGTTCTCGTCAACAAATCATTCTTGGGACAGCGCATGCGCGAAAGTTCCACATTCAAAACAAAAACTTAAATGCGTATTCGACGAAGTCTGCAACAAAAACCATTTAAAATGAATCCACATTTTGTACTTTGAAATATTCATGTTTTAGGACTCATGGTTTGTTGGCACGCAAGTAACTTCAATATAAAACCGTTACACCCTAATAAAGACCCATGGTATCGTCCAAACACCGTCACCATGGAAACTGAAGACGGAAGAGACGGAATAAGGGTTTAAGGCGACCCTTACCATGATTAGATAACCTTCACACATGAAATTCGCGGATTTACTTATTATTATTAGTACTAGTAGTTGTTGTAGTCGTAGTAGTAGTAGTAGTAGTAGCAATAGTAGTAGTTGTAGTCGTTCAGTGCAGGTAGTTTTTCACCATAGCTTAATTATAATACGCATTTTTGCCTCGAAAAACCCCAGTTTGATTTGATGCCAAATTGCTTTACTTTTTTTCTTCAATTTCTAAATGCCAGGTATTAATTTTATTTATTTATTTTAAATTCTGTCCATCAGCCACCAAAGCAGAGGTTGTCGAAAATATAATTACAGAAATATATAGATAATCAAATAACATTTTTTAAACACATGTCATACCATAATTAAACGTTTTTGTATTTTCTTCTTGTTTTATATTGTTAAAGTGACACATTTAAGAGGAATTCATGACTATTTTTTTTCTGTCTGATTGACAGTCGACAATGTGGCCCCATAGCACATTGAATTGCATCCCTTTGCTCCAAAAGAACAAATGGGTTCCTCTCAATAATGTGTTTAAACAGAGTAATACATTGGTCTCAGATGTTTTGAAATGATACTGAGAAGTCTAGCTTTTCTTCGGCTCAACTCCACAACATGGTTGCTAGAAAATGAACAATGAAGACTTGGTTGCAAATTCATTTGTCACAACATAAACATGCCAGTGTGTCAAGGCATGTGAAAAATATGATGACCTTTGTCTGACTTAGTTCTTATTTTTTTTATTACTTTTTGTTATTGACCTTTCATTGTTAGAATTCCACACTCGGACTTACAAGCTCACTTAGAACATATTTCATTGCATAATCATACCATACCTCTTTTACATCACTCCCATTTCAGCCATTTCATTTTCTCCGTGACAAACGCCGAGGCACGTCAGGATTTCTGTCCGTCCAAGCGGCTGTTTTCCGTTTGGATGACAGAAAGTCATTAGGACCAACAGCCATCTCGGGGTCATGTTATTGTCGGTGTCCTTCTTCTGATTCTGGTGACTTTGCAATAATAATAACAAAAAAAAAACTTGTTCATTGACCGATGTCATAAAATCCTTTCCTTTCTGACGGAGGAATATTATTCATCTTGGCCACGCCCATCGCCGCGCAGCCCCAGTGGCCTAATGGATAAGGCACTGGCCTCCTAAGCCAGGGATTGTGGGTTCGAGTCCCATCTGGGGTGGTTTCCTTTTGTGGAATTTGTTCTAAATATCGCAATTTTGTTATTTACAGTTATTACGGATTATCACGCAAACTCGACATCGTCGTCGCCTTCGGCGAATGCATCTGATCAATGGATTTTAACTCGCCTCAAATATGAGACCGCTTCAATCACTCGCACTCCTTCTCCTACATTTTAGTTCCTCGGCTGAAACGTACAGTGAGTAAATTTATGTTTCATTAAAAAAGATGAATATAATCTGTTTTTACAGTGACCACATTTTATCTGCCACTTCCGTCACTTTGATACATTATTATTTTTCTGTACTTTATTTGATTTCAGTTTATTTAATTTATGCTTTTTTTCAGAAATTAAAACCAGTATTTGCAACATCTGCAACTATATGCATAATTTCATCCACTGAAACAAAATGCTCAAATCCAATGTTTTGTCAAGCTAATTCTGTTTTGTGATGTTGCTTGAAGCATTACTTACATAATACGTGTTATCCAACCTCAACCCGCTGACCTACCCCGTCCTCTCACAACCGCAGCACTGCAAAGGGCCACTGTGACCTGGGATCCTGCCCAGAAAAGTGTCATCCTAAAGGAAGGGGTGATGGAGGCCACAGGGGGAGCATATGGGTACTTCAATGACACCCTGCTCCTCTCTGGATGGAGTGTCCTAGAGATCACTGCAGGTTATGGCGGCGCCCAAGAAGACGAGACCACATTATTCTTGGCTGGTTACCTTGAAGGCTACCTCACTGCTAAGTGAGTAAAAGAAAAGGTCCGCACAATTTGGTGTAGATAAAAAAAAAATAAAAAAACGCAGAACATCAAAAATGTTATGGATAATCTGTTACCTGTTAATAGACTAAAAAAAACTAAAACTAAATAGACAATGATTTTAAAATATGGTTGGTCACCGTCTCTATCTGCTTAAAAACCCTCAAAACAAAACACTAGAGAACACAGAACAATAGAAAATAAAGTTGATTCTGCAAAAACATTTTTACGTGACATTCCAGAGATCAATAAAAGAGAGGGGATTAGTTCATTTTGTGTGACACAGTAAGGATAAGCTTAGCCTGAAGCAGGAACCATGATTTCATAAATAATCTTCAATGGGCCACTGCAGATTATGTGATGTGTGCCGAAAAAATCAAGGTCATGGAGCAACTTTTTTATTTATTTACAGTTGGAGCCATCATTGTATCAGGATATAGTGGAGATACTTGTTCTTAACACAGAGAAGAATAAATCATGATGTCAAAGGTACCTGATAGTCATGATTCAGGAGGAAAACTTTGAACTCTTTACTCTTTAAATGAGCGAGGCACATGTAAGCAGTTTATTTATTGTTGGTCGATTGAAAGAAACTGGACGGAAATCATCTTCTCTTCTCATTGCAGACAGATGTTCACCCATTACTCAAACATGTTTCCTCAGCTGATTAAGGATGAAAAGGTTGTGAATCCACTGAAAATCTTCCTCAGGTGTGTTCACATTTACTGTGTGTGAGTGAGTGGTTGTCACATTCACTGTCCTCTCTTTGAACCCTTCGCAGCAAACCTCATATTTCCATCATGAGATGTTGGATTTTAACTTGATCTGCTTATACAAAAATGTGATTTTGGGAACATATTGCTTGACCATTCAACTGTCTCAATGGTCCACAGCAAACAGAACCAGTGGGCGCGGCAGCAGGTAAAGCTGAGGAGCAATGGAGATCCTCTCTGGAAGCACCTGGGATTGATCTTGGCCCAGTTGGATGGTCTCCATGCTGGAGCAGCTCGGTGGGCCAAAAGTAAACACAGGGAGGTGTGTTCATACTAAAGTGATGAAAGGGCTATTATCTCAGTTTTTGCTCATTTAATCTCTAACACTCACTTGACCTTCCTGCCAAGCCTCTATCTGCATTTGCAATTCAGTTTCTGAATGGTGTCGGTGACCTGCTGGACCTGGTCCCGGCTCTGACACCCCGTTCCAACTCCTCAAACAGGCCTTTCAGGATGCCAGGAATGGGTCACTGCACGGCTCTCATAAAGGTCAGACTCAAAGTACCAAACTATGAGAGGGTTCATTAAACCTAATTATAGGGTCTCTTTATTGTATATGAGCTCACGTGCGGATTATTATAATACATAGCAAAGTCACTTTAATGCACACCATGTCTAATAGTACGAACATAAATTAACCATCATACAGTAAGATGTTGGCTTATCCTATGAAAGCATGTGACTTGCCATGAAATTATTTTGTTTAATATTCAATACGAGGATAACTTTCAGTAAAGAGCTAGAGAAAACCAGCAGCATCTGATACTGTCGTGTGAATAGGGACATGTTAAATGTCTACCTCCGTCATCCTGTGGCAAATATTTATATTTCATATGAGTCAAATAACTACCAATTCATACAAGCAAACGAATGAATGAAACGTTTGACATAAGCAAGGCGAAGTTTAATTATCAAATACAGTGATGCGCAGTGTTGACAGTTATTGGCATAAAATAAATTTTATTGTACAACAAAAAGAGCCATTTTATCATATCAAGTGACAGATTTTTTTTCACCAGATGAGGGCGCTAAAGGCTCGTTTAATAGCTATTAACTCGCAGACACAGTGAACAGTCATAAAAAAGAAACATATTTGCACAATGCTAAGCGTTTTGGATATTGGAGACCAAGAGTAAAAACAAATAAAATCAAATTAATTGATGTTATTCAATCGAAAACTTCTACCTAAACAAATATAATTGCAATGAAGAGTAGTGTGGAAATGTTTTATATTATTACATCAATCAAATAACAAACTGAATTGAAATAGCCTATCATACTGAGACTACAGTGCATTTTATTAAATGAATAATGGAGAAAAAAACTGTGCGAAAACATTGATAGTGTGCAAGTCAAACAAGAGTCATTATATAAGAAGCAGAATTATAAAACGAGGAATTCTTCATGACTTGAGCACTGTGTATCACAGGTCCTGCCAGGCTTTGAGAATTTGCTGCTGGGCCACTCTAGCTGGTACAACTATGCAGCCACCATGCGGATCTATAAACATTGGGACTTCAGATTCTCTGACGCACATGTGGCCACAGGGAAGACATCCTTCAGCAGCTACCCCGGTATTCCCACACACATTACGAAGTCATACCACAGAAGATATAGTCTTAATGTGTTCACAACAAAGCATAAGAGAGATGAACTTCATGTTGGTAATCCAAGGGAGGTCATTCTCACCTAGGGACATACAAACACACAGGATTCAAATCAAATCCTCACTGAACAATCTCTACCTAAAGTAATTCTTGTGCAAAGCCCTACAGCTTAAGACCATGAAATATCCAGCAGCGTGAGTGTGTATGGAGTCATCTTCCTGGCTGGTGACTCAGAGGAGGTTGAATAATTATGAAGAAGATTTACGGAACAAATCGCCTTACAGCTCCATCAATATCCAAGTACTTTCACGGATCTATTTTTAGAGCGTGAAGGCTGTTGCTTTGTCCTCATTCAAATGAGCGATAAGGTTGTCCTGCGACCCCTATAGTCCTTGAAATCTGCTTTCTCTTCAAACAAACATTTGTTTTCAAAATTTGATTCAGCTTTTTTTCCCCAAAAAATGTTTTTGTTCTCTGTGTTAAAACCTTATCTCCCATCCACCAGGCTTCATGATGTCCCTGGATGACTTCTACCTGCTTGGCAGTGGAATTCTAATGACACAGACTTCCAACAGTGTCTTCAATACATCCCTGTTCTCCCGGCTGAGTCCATACAGTCTGCTCGCCTGGCAGAGGGTTCGACTGGCCAATAGTCTCGCTCACACTGGAAACCAGTGGGCCCAAATCTTCTCCAAATACAACTCAGGTGCACTAGTTATTTCAATAGCTTCCAGAATTTGTTTCCAGGTGGGGTGGAACATGTATACATATTTTATGAAATAAGAGTCATTTGTAATAACTGTCATCAATCATGCCGAGCAGATTCATGGAAGAAAAGCCCCATTTTTCACAGATCGGGGGTAGAAATAATGGATGAGATGGAGATGAGGCTGCCAGTGTGATATTAAACATTAACCTCGGCTAGATATGAGGTCTGGAGACTCTCAATCAGATGTGTTCGCCTAATCTGTCACGTGCAATAGTGTGATGACTGTCCTGTCCCTGCTGTCCTTCACGCTGATGTAGGACCGGAGGACGCTGTGTTCTTGAGTCAGACAACACTCCCTTCACTCACTTCCGGAACAGTTATTGATCTGAAGGAGGGGAAGAGACATGCGTACTGTTGTTTACCAAATTAAGGGACTGTCAACAAAAGAAGGAGGTTGAGGATAGTAGCCTCTTGATGTGTTTCCAATACTGATGATGATGATGCTACCTACCTCAGAGGTGTCAAGGACACCCCTGTTTTGGAGTTTACGTATTTCGTCAGCCTTGTTGCTAATCATTTGACAGACTAGTCTGTCTGGGTTGAAAAGTAAATCGAGTAAATAGATGAATCCCATGGCCTTGTCTGTTTCATCTGACATTAGTGTGAAAGAGGCAGCTTGGTTTCGATGTATGCCAGAGCCCCAATTTAAGTGCTATAAAAGCAATACCACTGCAAAATTAGTACCCTAATAATCTGGTTGTAAGGACTGAAAGCGGAGCAACATACAAAGTGGAAGCACTGTCATTGTCAACTTGTATTTATTTTCTGTGTGTGTTATAAACTGAACCGGCCTCCTTTAATGTCAGGTACATATAACAGCCAGTACATGGTGGTGGACCTCAGCAGGGTTTCTCTGGGTCATAGCATCATGGATGGAGCGCTGACTATTGTTGAGCAGATTCCTGGAAAGGTGACATACTCTGACCAGAGCGGCGTACTACGCAGAGGTAAGACACGTTGTCTTAGGAGGAATGTCTTGTTCACTGAATCATCGTCTTCCAAAGGATACTGGCCCTCCTACAATATCCCCTTTCATGAGGACATCTACACGCAGAGTGGGTTTGGGGTGATGTGGAAGAGGCACGGAGAAGACTTCTCCTATGATCTCTGTCCAAGGGCCAAGATTCTGCGCAGAGACCAATCCAAAGTGCATGACCTGGCCTCCCTCAAACACATCATGAGATACAACAGTAAGTGATAGAAGTATTTGAATATTCAAAAGCTCCAGGGCTGGGAATAAACAACCACTGAGGCCACCCGACCCATTTATGTCTTAGACTTCAAAAGGGATCCATATTCAAAAGGCCATCCATGCAAGACCATCTGTTGCCGCAATGACCTGAGGCAGAGGAATCCACGTCCAGGAGGCTGCTATGATACCAAGGTAAGT
The DNA here is from genome assembly GCF_027744825.2 of Synchiropus splendidus. NCBI lineage: Eukaryota > Metazoa > Chordata > Actinopteri > Syngnathiformes > Callionymidae > Synchiropus > Synchiropus splendidus. Next base: position 30,975,420 of record NC_071334.1, read on the forward strand.
TCTAATCCTGCCATGGTTATCCACAGGATGAACGAGAGACCACATTTTGTTTATTTCATTGTTAATCATCCATAAAACGAACACATGCAATATTTGTTTGTTCCTCCACAACCATTTCCATTTTATTCCAGAATGAAGGCTGGATTTTATTAACTCATTCATGGGCCATTTCAACTGTGCCAGATAAAAATGCTTGTTCCCATATTGGAAAGAAACTATGGGGCAAAACTCTAATCCCTTGGGGTGGTCTTTTTTTCTCTTCCACTTAGTCTATACATTTGACTAACACAAGAAGTGAGAAATTACACATACAATCTCTAACTAGGCTCATAAAAGACAACACATCGCAAGACTGAATTTGTTATAATATGATTACTGAGACCACTGTTTTCCTGTCAATCCCTCTTCTTCATTGCCTCTTCTTTCCTGATTCATGGCACAGGTTACTGACTACCAGATGGCTCTCCAGCTGGCCTCAGAGGCCATAAACGGCCCCACGACACAGGGGGGGCTACGTCCGTTCATGTGGCAATCCTTCAACCTCACCGCTCATCAGGGTCTCCCACGCATGTACAACTTTAGCTTCACCGCCATGAAGCCAACGCTAATCAGTGCGGGGGAGCCGAGAAATGAGAATTAATCCCATTGAACACTCTGAGGACGGACGGGCCAGTCTTGCTATTGTTGTCTTGGAATAGTTTTGATTTGCTTTAATATAAACAGCTATTTGTGTCTTAACATAAATGTTATTTAGGTCTCGAACCATACTTATTCAATAAGTATGCATGAAGAAAGATGTTGTATAGTGGACATTATTATTATTATTATTATTATTATTATTATTATTATTACAGACATGTGATATTATGTCAGTTACTTTTAGATGTGCTTTCCAGAATATGGTATTGTGTTGAGGGATTAAATATCTTGTTATGACAACCCTAACATTATTACATTCCAGGTCCTCGATGGGATCCTTATGCAGTCCTTAAAAGTCGGTCAGGATTCAATTTATTTTTTTGAAAGCTAAATATTTTTCCTGTAATGTTTGGTTGTTCCCAACCTCCTGCCTCATGCTATTAGATTCATATCCTTAGGTGGTTTAAGATAGTTAATTTTCTTTTTTTTTTTTAAAACTCTCTCTCAGTGTTCTCCATCTTCATTACTTTGTCTGTAATCGGCAGTTGTATTGATATTTTCTGCTAATCCATTTCAATGAAAAAACAAGAAACAAAGATTTCAAGTTAACGGAGGACAGTTTGAGCGGCTTCGTACATGAGAGGACAGACGGAAGACATGGATGGAGAATGCCAGCAATGGAGAAACCAGCTAAAGGGAGATAAATGAGATAAATGAATGTGGTTGGATGCCATGAAGAGGATGGTGAGATTAAGGAATTTACTCAAATGGGTTAAGGTGGAGTGCTGTGTGTGACAACCTCTTATGCCACCAGAAGAAAAGAATAAATGATTGAAAATCATATTTCTCTTCATCGTAGCTCTACCTCTCAACCACCAAAATGACTTGATATTACATTTTCATTTCCCCATACGTTGAATTAAAAAAATCCCTGCTACTGTTTTTCTGTTTTCACGTGATGAGGAATTATTAAGAATACCCGAAATATCTACTGACCACAGCTGATCAGCAACACTGAATGACCTGTGGAAAATCAGATGACTTGATAGAGAATGTGAGCAGAATGAACGCAACTACCTGTATATTGTATAGAGTCTGGCATGCTTTTATTATGAAGGACGTCACCGGATGTCCGGAAACCGACTGCACGCTCTCGGCGGGGCTCCAGTGCGGTCGGGGGCGGAGCTTGCCAGGACTGAAAAGCGAGGCGCAGACGGCTCGTCGTGTCCGTCTCCACTTGGACAAGCGGCTCTTTTAAAATGGCAGCGACAGCCGAGGACGACTGGGAACCGGCCGACGTCCCGCCGCTCTCGGTCCAGCAGGGACACCACCACAACAGCAACAACAACAACAATAACAATAACAAGGACACGGACGCGGGGGAGAGCGCGGCGACCGCTACCACCAGTGCGACCGAACCCAGCGGGACAGTGTCGCATAGCATTGGTAACGGCTCGGTCATTAACCCCACTGGAGGGACGAACGGGAAGTGGGTTCGGTTGAACGTCGGCGGCACCGTGTTCCTGACGACCCGGCAGACACTCCTGAAAGAGCAAACTTCATTCTTGTACCGGCTGTGCCAGCAGCAGGACCTGCACTCGGACACCGTGAGTCCACTACTCCGCCTATTACTCCGTGTTTAAATCTCTTAGCGCCAATTAAGCCATATGCTAATACCTGACTAATGACAAACAAATCATATTGGAATTGCTCAGTCATGCAAAGCAATAGATAACGAGCGAGGAAGAGAGTGTAGGCCGGTTGGAATGACCCGCAACTCGTGTGATTGACAATCTTATAGGAAGACATTTGGTTTAGAGACAGTAGTTCTGGCCTAAGGATGAGAAGCTAAGTTGAATATGTTCCGGTTTTCACATAAAGTTAGGAAGGGCAAATGCTGGTTACATAGAGAGGAGAGACATAGATCATGCTGCATGAAGAATGGAAGTACCTGGTAACAACCGATGAGGTACATGGCTGTGACAACAGAGTGACTGGAGAGGACGCGCAAGATGGATAACTCCATATAGTGTTTGGTGAAATGGGGGTCTTATGTGTAATATAACATTTAACATTTAAGCAAATATAGTAAACATTTTTGTACTTTATAATCTCCTGTTGATGTATTTCATCTGTGGTTACTTCTTAATACCAGTCCATAATAAAATCACTACACATGGTCTGGCTGAGGCATTTATCACAGAAACAGTCCATTAAACTCCTGAAATATTAATAAGAAGCCTGGACCTTTATCTGGGGTGATGTGAAAGGTTAAGAGACGCCCCGAGGAGACGGAGAGCTAAACCTTTATACTTATTCAATGTGATCTAGGAGTAATTGCTTATTATTATTAATGTACCTGATCTTTGGTTGTGAAGCTGAGTAATCCAAAGGCATTCACAGGTCTGAGGGGAGATGTGGTGATCTGCTTCTCCTCGTTCTGTCCTGTGGTCGGCTTTTTCCACAAAGTAAGACAAATGCTTCGGCAAACATATTCCTGTTCATTTAGTCTGATAATAAGAATTCTCCCCAGATCACAGCAGTCATTTGTAATGACTGGTCCGTCCTGCCATGGCTGTGGTAAATGATGAACCGTGACCATTAATTTATTTAAGACCTGCTCCCTCCCATGCATCTCACCAGTCCCCTCTTCTTCCGCTTGTGCGGGTATCAGCATCATTGCGTGGTGAGTGTGTAGCTCGAGTCAGATGGATGAACACGTGCCTCCTCTTCTGCAGGGAGCTGCACAGCCAGGATCACTACAGCTGGCATCTTACGGGTAGAAGGAAAAAGACAGGGGCTTGCATTGTGTCTTTGAGTCACATGTAGAGTGGAGGCACGCTAATGGGCTGCTTGGTGATAAATGATGCAGGTTTTTATCCCGCTGCTTTTGATTTGAGCGTTATATGTGTGTGACGGAGCGAGAGGGGGGTTGGTCCCTGTCTTAGCCCCGAGCTCACTGTTGACATTCTGATGCTGGTTTTGAAAGATCTAATGTTATTGCAGAAAGATCAACATGTGATATCAAGAAGTAGGAGCACTGGCGTAATTTTTGGAAATATTTTTTTTTGTCAGTAAATGCAGCACAGCCCCGCAAAGTGTCTTTTGAATGCAGATTAAAAAAAAAAATAAAATCGTACTGATGAACATACAATGTAAAATGAGGTTTTCCTTCAGGGTTTTTCAAAACTGTGGCTCAAGCCCCCCCGCCTCCTTCCCAAAATAAATAAATAAATAAATCATAGACAAGCAATGAAGCCGAGGGCAATGTTTTGACATTTACTCAATTGATGACAATAAAATGCTAGTTTTTAATCACGAGAAGTAAATATCTCTCCAACTTGCTGCCATTCTCACGCGGCCCCTCTGTTTTGTTTATATGTCTTGCCAGAATGTGCAATTTTAGTTCCTGGAGCAGCGGACTTCAGTCATTATGAGGTTTCTTTCTGGAATTTTCCGTGAATAACACTCTGAGAACCATCATCTTCATGTCCATCTTCTCGATGCGTTCTGTGTTATTCAACTGTGTCGATGTTTCCACTTCATTTGAATATGTTTGCTCACATGAGATTTCATCTTTAAAAATAGAGTCTTTTTCTGAAGGCGTGACGGCTCTCATTTAAGCTGTGGTGGTGCGCCACACTACATTTACATGTAGCGCAAACCTTGTAAAGTAAATAGGACTATCACTAGATTAAAAAAAATCTGTTGTGATTAATCACACTACAGCCATAGTTGATTCACAGTTAATCACAAATGAACACACATTCTTGAGAAAAGAGAGAGAAGACTGCTCTAAAATACTGTTAAGGAATAACATCATAAGCACATGCTCAGAGAACAGCACAACCGCGTTGAGGAGCAGAGTCAGAAAGAATGCTCATGGTCAAAGTCTTTGATCACTTGAGGGATTTTGTCTTACAAATGTGTAATAACAAGACCTAAAATAGTGCCAGCAACCTGAGTTTTCATAGAAGCTTGCCGTGCTGTTTTACTTGTGTTAATTAAAAAATGGAAAATGTTGTTCTCTCTATTTAATGCCCTGCAAAAAAATAAATCAGTTTGTCACAGTCTAATGATCACAGTCAAACATTGTTTAAGTCACACCATTATTGCTGAACACCAGTTTGCCTTGGTGTGCAGCTTGTAGAACAAATTCAATGGTAGCACAATCACATTAGCTCTGACTAGCTCTGCCATAATATAATATAAGGGCGGTGAGTAGCGCTGCCTGCATAAAGTGAGAGCACAGCAACTGAGGCTACATCCACTCGAAGCTGCGCATCTTCTTATCCGGTCATTTTCTGTGCTGTATCTCCTGCCCACACTGAATCCGATCGAAGAGGATGTAGTACGTATGCCAGGACTGTAGTGGTGCTCTAATGCTCTGGCAACAAATAAGAATATGACACAGCACACGTGAAGCTTCTGCGCTAACACTAGCACATTAGCATAACGAATGACTTGCGCTAAGGGATACTGGTGTTTACCCACGATGCGGTTCAGCGTTTCTTACAAGTCAACACTGAACTACTTGGAATCGACGGAGACATGAGAGAGTGGCCAGAAGTGTGTATTTTTTCATGTTTCAAGCATTTTTCTGCTCAACCAACATGAAGGAGGTGGTGGAGACATCCCTGCGCTGGGGAGAACCCTGAATTTTTATCAAGTTTAGGCGAACAAGTCAACAGTTGACACATTTCATTAGTTTGAAAAAAGCAATATAAGAAAAGAAATAAATAATGATGGAAATACATTTGTTAAATTGTTTGTCATTCTTACTGTTTTTAAAATCACCAAATGGTGAGTGGTGACACTGTAAGATATCAAGAAATCTGAAAAGATGTGATAATCGGTTCAGAATCGAATTGCTGTTCCTGAATCTTAATGCTGCCTGAATATTCCCACCCCCTGTGCAAGAGAGAGGAATGTTTAAAGTCTCACATCTAAATCACATGAATAATCACTCAAGCACCTTGTGATGAAAGCAGTTTTTTAAAATTACTATTAAATGGGCCTCATTTTTCTTATATTTTCATGACTGGTTATCGGTGTTAAATGGTTGGATGTTACCAAATATATTTTTAATAGATAACAGCTTTTTTTATTTCTGAGAACTTGTGCACTTCCCCTTGGTCCAAAAAGTCAGCGATGGTGGTGATGATGATGATTACACTTTGAACATGGTGACTTCACTAAAAAAATGGGGAAAATGAGTGGAGCTGGCTCCTAATCTGGAGTTGGCCCTCATCTTGCACTTCTGCAGGCTCATTCACGAACGTGTGTGTCGTGTTTAGACCTCTTCTAGCCAGTCACTGTGCAGTGTGTACACCCTGTGGTGTTGGTGCACAGCGGTGAAATGGATCGCGGGTTGAAACACTTCACCGCTGCCCACATTCCGGACATTATTTGGGCTATTCACTGGGTTAAGGATAGTTGAGAAATTCGTATCATTGCAGAAACACCAGTTTTGTGATATGAAACCAGTATACCACACACCCCTAGTCCAAAGTCCAATAAGTTTAGTCTCACAAATAGTACGAAACATTCAAAACAAAACTATCTATCCGTCTGTTTTCTTGCAAAAGTATCTGACCACTAACAACACATACCTCAGTTGTGTTAGCTTGTCTCAAATCTGCACTCAATCCTGCTTAAAGACTTCTCCCCCCACACACACTCACACAGACACTGTCCGTCTATATGACCGGTTTAATAAGATTACAGGCACTTCCGCTGCCGCCGCCCAAACCTCTGCTGTAATACAACCCAGGCTGGCTTCTACTATCTCTGGCCAATTACTCAGTAAGAAGCTTTGACACCTAGATAGGGTTTGTGGCTTAACACCCTCAACTTTAATCACCTTATTGTACTATGATGGTAATCAATAATTTTAAATCTGTCAAAAGGATCATGGGGTTAGTGATCAGATATTTAGCTCATAATTTTCTTCTCCATCTCTCTCTTGCGTTGAAATCCTTGACAGGCCAGGACTTGCTCTAATGATATCTCTGCTCGGAAATATGTAGTAAGAGAAGCTCAGGGCAAATGTGTTTATTTGGGATCAGATGAGGTGTATGAACTTGTCTTTTCCATGAGCTAGATTTTTGGCCAAGACGTTCCTTAGTCATGAGCAAGATATTGTGTTCAACTCCAGTCTTATCCCCAAGTCAGACTCTCTGAACCAAATGGAGTGAAAAGTTACAAATGTGGGTTGTTGAATTAAAGAATGTGCTTTTAACTATACCAGTCAAAAAACTATTCATGAAATTGAAATTGAAACATATATAAGTCGCACCAGACCATGAGTCACATTTTCAGGTGAGATTTGTTTTGCAAAATTTGTTGCACGAAGCGAGAACACCACAAAGGCCTTACCCCAATGTTATTTGTATTCATCGCACAGGATGTGGACCGGCATAAGATGCAAGCCAACTGAGACACACGCTAAAAGGGGACATTATGACATTTATTGCACTGATCACAGTAAAAATACTAGCTTTTAGTCATGAGAAGTGAATAAATATCAGTTATCTGCAGCCGCTCTCGCCCGGTCTGTCCCTTCAGGTGTCCGGGCTGTCCGAGCAAACATAAGTTCCGATGGATCGCCAGCCGATTTATCAGCACTGATATCTGCATTTATGCTGTCATCATGATCGGCTGATCAAATAACAAATATAAGCCTATTTGTTTTATAATCATGCATAATACGTATTTTTTGTGTGTTATGTATGATTGTATTTATGTTCATACCGGACAAGAAATGTTACTACTCTTTAAAATTTTACATTACAATGTAAAAATGATGAAACACAACAGGCATTTCTCCTGAAAATCTAATTATGAAGCTGCAGCTGCAACAATGGTCATTAAGCAATACTTTTCCGCCCAGGAAAAGGACAACAGAATTGCAGTTAGCAACGTGTGTACCCACAGCCTCAGATGCAGCGTTAAAACAACATCAAATCACTGCACTGAGTTCAAGCGCTACCTAGAGGCAACCAAATAAATGGTAACTGGAGCTACCTGCTGGTGAAACCATTGGTTATGGAGTTTATTGTTTTCGATGAGCAGTCGAGTTCTGTTGTTGAAGACTGGAGGTGCTCTATCAGCAGCTAATCTGGATGCCAGATACCCATACCCTGGACTTGTAGTCCATAAATAATGGAGCGGTCTGTCAGGTTATAATGCATCATTCCGGTATTTCACAAGTGACTGAAGTTTACGTACATTGTGAGTTTGATGTGTTCATTATTCATTGAAAAGGGAATAAAACCTATTCATTTTATATTAAGCATGTTGCCTTTTTTATTGTTTATTTGTTTGCTTTGAACGTTGCAGTGTTTTCTATACTGTGTTGTTCAGCATTATTGTTATTTAATAGTAAAAAAAAAAAATAGAGACTTGTGTATCCCTGTTGTCACCCGTTCTTTTCATCTTTTGGTCAGAAGTACAGGATGACATGCTCACTGGCACGAGCAGCACATCCAGCCGTCATGTTCAGCAGTTCAGCGTCTCTTCTCTGGTACTCAAGTGGAAAACCCTTTTTTAACCTGCATTGTAATGGATGAGCAGACAAGATCTTACTCCTACATCACAGAGGCATGTTTCTGATTCTCACTTTTTACAGTAATATGCTGGATTTGATTTACTTTTTTACATTTCTGTACTCTTATTTAGCATTGTAATTCAACAGATTCAACTTTGTAGACGATTTATGACCATTATTAGATGCTGAAAGGACTGCATATTTATGCATTGTTCCAGAGGCATGTCAGTGACTCTGCTGGAGTTGAGTACGTCTATTAATAGATTTAAATAAACTCAAGATGTTGAGTGCTGAAAGCTGTTTTATGACGCGGAAGGAGCAGACAAAATAACAGCATGGCAACAAATGTGTCAGGATGACGAACAGCTCTTGTGTCTTCTTTGAATTCTCTGATCCCAGGTCATATATATATATATATATATATATATATATATATATATATATATATATATATATATATATATACCTGCTAACTTTAGATGATGGTTTGATCTCCTTGAGGAACACAAGTCTGGATCCTTGATAAAGTGTTTGATTTGCAGAATCAAAGATCTCAAATCTAAAATGTAATGTATTTGCTATTTTTCTGTGATACTGTATATAGACCAGTCGATAGTCTAGTCTAGACTAGAGTGCCTTTATTCTTCCTACAATAGGGAAATATGGGTTGTTACAGCACCATACACGCATTAAAGACAAACACTGATCATTATTGACATGGACAAAGCAACAACATATTCTTTGTCATACCTGCTCCGCCTGAGAGTTGATTTCCTTCACTCTCCGCCCAGGTAGGTTCCACCTTTCCCAATAAAACCCTCTGTTCCTCACTGCTCGTCCCCTTTTGGAAACGCAACGTGTGGAAGTGGAAGATTGGTTTCGCTTTGTGGATTACTTCGATGGATCGTTCTTGCTCTTCGTGTGAGGCGGCGTTGGTGTCTGGAGACACCCACAAGTGCTTGGGGTTCAAGCATCTGCTGGAGCTCAACTCCTGCACGGCGTGTGTCGACCTTCCGGCGGGAGAGCAACTCCTTAGGGAGACCATCCTCCGGTGGCTGTAAATCAACATAACATTTAAATATGCTGTAAGACATAAAGAAATAAAATTAAACAAATGTCCAACAGACAGTGAGTCCAGTCAGAGTCCATCACTGTGCAACCTGATAGCATTGAGCAGGAAGGAACGATGGAATTGCTCCCTTGTGCAGCAAGGATAGGCAAGTTCGTCTCCGGAAATGTGCTGCCCAGCACCGGGAGAGCGAGAGTGAGAGAGACCGTGGAATGAGAGCTGGATCCCGTCTCATCTGCCACTAGCTATGACTCCGCACTAGCATCGTGCCTCACTGTCCCGCAGCCAGCTCGTCCATCAGCTAGACCCCACAATGACGGACAGTTCTTGTCAATGTGCCCTGCGCAATTCCCCCCTCTGTTCCTCCCGGCTCAGCACCAGGGGGACACCAGCATCACGGGGCATGGAGTTGGCATGTAAAGCTAACTGTGATCCGGAGTGCGGACAATGGCATGATAGCATGGAGGAGAGCCTCCAGGTGCTCGGGTATCACTGTCCAAGTTGGGTCCAGCATATCCACTCAAAAACACCAGTTTTGTTGGTTAAATAGAGAAAAGGGTCTTTTCCAATCAAATTAACTTCCCTACACATGGGTGCATTGAAGCTCTGGCATTGACACATCCAGGAAGTGTTCCATGAGAGTTGCCACGCCTACGCTGTCAAGACATGTCATCATGATGAGGCCAGTCCTTCCACTGCAGCCGCCATGGTTCAGAGTCTGTGTCTGTGTCATGGCGGGTGGTCACAGATTTTAACACAGTAACGTGATGATACACTTGCTCCATGCTGAGCTGTCACGCTCGAAACACTTTTAGACAAATTTGCCTGTTCATTTTGTCTGGTACTGAAATTGTTTGTCTTTTGGGGTAAAATTGTGGTTGTGCGAAATGGTGACCGAGAATGTGAGAGCATTCCCAGATGTTTGTGGCTTTGTATCGGCCAAGGAAAGAGGCGTTCAACATTTCATTTTTGTTAATATTTCCGATCAAATCAGCGAATGTTGCTGTTGTGATGTGACATTTTATTTTGTGAGAACATAGTGATGGAGCAGGAGTGGGAACCCCCGTTTTATTTGACGCTCTGACTGACGTTGACTGTCTTTATATGTTGTTTTTTTTTCTATACTTACTCTAAATATTTGGTTTGGTGTTATGAATAAAGAAAACTGGAAGGAGAAGTGAAATTGCTGAGCTGGTTTGACCATGGTGAGAAATGTATCCCAGTCTACAAGATGACGAATTCAAAAGAACTGGATGTCAGCAAGATGTCCTCCTATTACATATGCAAACTTGATGGGGGATCTATCACATGCCTTCATTTACAGTTGTTGTTTCTCTCTGGAGAATTAACAGAGGACAAAACTAACCAATGGTTGTCTTCATTAAAGAATGTCTTAATCTATACGCCTTCTCCGGGTGGGTAAAGAAAAAGGTTCACATATGCATTGAAAAAGTTGAAATATCAATATTTCCCCCAGAATCAATAATATTTATTTTTTTCCAAAATATGATGGGTGCAAATTGTTGCCATGATGTGAGAATGATAGTATTATAGGTCTGGCTTAGTTTAATATCTTAATGCGTAAAAACCGAGGACATGTTTGTACAGTTGACTGGATATTTTATGATTAATATCACATTTTTTGTAGTGGTAGGTTAACAATATCATGAGAGTGAATTAAATTATTTTCAAAGAACAAATAAATAGCAAAATGAGAAAAGAAATTAACAAACTCAAACTCTCAAAACTAGGTTTGGAAATACATTTAGGAAAATAATGAAAAAAGAGACTCCTGCTGTCCTGGCACACATAATGAAACGTGTACAATATATATGTACAAAAATGCATTGTATGTACAATGATATATAGTAGTTTAATGAAATATTGCATACTGTACTGTGCTATTTACTTCTCTTTCTTTTTATATATTATTTCCAAGAACTTTCAGCCTCTGAAATGCTGTACTTCTGCCAAAGTGGAAGTCCAGCCAAGCATGCCACATCAGCAGCTGATGTTCCTCACATTTTCTTTTCAATTTCTCCCTTTTTCTTCCCACATCCTTCAGAACTCTGCCCCAGGGCTGTACATTTTGTCTGCATTTAGCTGAAATGATGCTTTTTGTGTTTAAATTAGAGCCTCTGCTGGAAGGCATCATCACGAGGGGAACGGTGTGTAGATGGGCTATATGGACTTGTGACATCAGAACTGTCTTCTCCAGGCGACTTCAGCAGCAGTTTAGCGCTTCTTCTTTTTAGCATGTCACCAGCAGCAGTTCCCCTGTAATGACAGCGGGCTGATCCCCAGCAGCGAGCATCTGTTGACGTGGCAGCAGCTCCCCAGGGGAAAATATAAAGCCTCTTGTTTTTGGAACATGACATCACAGAGTTTAAAGTCAACTGCTGAGCCAGTTTTAATGCTCTTAAAATAGCCGAGTGGGAATGATGCTGTCCAGCTTGCTGTCACATATTTGCTTGAGAAGGAAAAGAAAAGAAGCAGTGTTGCCGATTCTGGACAAAAACATTCTGAGTGGAAGTAATGTGTGATGAAGCTTGATTCTTTTTGTGTTACAGGATGAGACAGGGGCGTATGTAATCGACAGAGACCCCACCTACTTTGGCCCCATCCTCAACTACCTGAGACATGGCAAACTGGTCTACAACAAGGAACTAGCAGAAGAAGGTAACTCATCTGTATGTGAAAAGAAATCCCAGCATCGCATCCATGAGGTTTCTGTAGGCTACCGTTTATCAGACGTATTCAAGGAAATAGCTGGACAATCTCTTCAGACAGTGGATGTGGGGATGAAGTCATAGCTTCGCCAGCTGGTTAGCAATGATGACTGTGTGGCTGAAGGTCATGAGTTTGCATTCCAGTGAGGTAACCAGTGTGTGCCCTCAGGCCAGATTGTTCATGCTTTCTGATGGTGACGTGACATGTAATCCATGTCACGTTAAACAGCAAGTCACTCATCTCATGAAAAGGTCAAAGTTCTCCTATGCCCCTTGCTCATGGGACTTCAAGTATATTCACAAGACATGGCTGCCAACATTATGATCTGTGAATGGCTGTATGAAGATACCTACAGCTATTGGGCCACGATTTCCTGATCTCAACATATACTACCTAGTGAATAGTTCAGTGTATTTTCTCTCTCAATCCCAGGAGAGTACAAGCACAATTACTGAGTAGAAGACATGGTTTGCAACTCAGTCCCTGTCCTGATATTAGCGTGATGAATGCTCAAAGAACAGAGGACTGGATCACATCCTCTTGGAAGCCAGGTCAACACTGTGGCATCATGTATGAGCAATATGATTTCACCTGCTTGTTCAAGCCATAGCTCACATTAGTGTTGCTTTCCATCAGTGTAGCACAGTGGAGGAAGCATCAGTGGGCGTGAAGTTGCTATGAGTCATCACAGGACACTTCAGGAGAGGACTCTCTCTAATGGTTCTCAGAGCTTGTGAGGAGAAGTCGATGTGGAGTGTGTTAAAGCTAACCCAAAAGCAATTTGTGAAGAAATGAACGGAGGTGCTCTGTCCTTGAGCGGCTTTAGCAAAAGACTTTTCTGAAGGGGTTTTTTCTCCCTACGAGGAAGATAAGATAAAAATAAGGCCAATACCTATGTATGACTTAAAATCCGAGTGATACAAATAGAGTTATAGTTAATGTGACGTATTTGGAGACCGAGTTTGTCATTGAATAAAACAGCAGGCACTTTGACATGCAATTTCCCGAATCATTATTCACAGTGAAATTATGAAGCAGTGAGAAAGCCAGTCGTAGCTCATGGATTATTTAATAACTGTTGCTGTTGTGAATACATCATTCATATTAAGGGTTTCATAATAGATGTAGATTACTTGCCCTCCATTATGACATTAAAATGAATTTGTTTCAGCCTCTCCCTCTTATTCCAGGAGTTCTAGAGGAAGCTGAGTTCTACAACATCACACCGCTCATCAAACTCATCAAAGAGAGGATCATAGAGAGGGACTCCAAGGCCACGCAGGTACGTGAAGATACACACATGTTTGCTTTTCTATCCTTGTGGGGACATCGTGAGCTTTATCATTGCTCTAAACCCAACCATCCAAAACACATGGCTAACCTTAACCAGGACTCTGAACCAAACATCAACACAGTTATAATGACCCACTTATTTTGAAGTCTTCATCCTCAAATAGAGGCTTAACCTAATGGGTTCCAGCCAAATGTCCCCACAGTGTCATACAGTCTTCACCAGGACAGTGTTTTGTCAAGAATTGGTCCTCACAAAGTAGGATAAGGTTTGTCACACTGTCTTTGTGGGGTCACACACACACAAACCTATGCGCACACATTCTCTGCATTACTCGAGAAACTGTGTCCACGCTGATTTGAGATTCCATGTTTTTTTTTTGTAGTAAGCAATACCCCTTTTTGCCGTATGAGTACTGGCTTTTAAGTACTTGCTGATGCCGGTAATATCATAATACCATACCATAACATAATACCATAACAACCACTTTTAATTTTTTTTTCTTTCAGGACATGTGTCTTGAGCTTCCGCCACAGCTTTCAATTATGAAATTTCAAGTTTTGCCTGCAAGAGTACAGATAGGACATCCCCAACTTTGACCAATGAACTGGCTAGTTAGTTAAGGTTTAACTACATGACATACTGTGACTTTGGGACGTTCCAGCCAAAAGAAAGAAGGCATAAGTGAAATAGATTTGTTTTCTCTTAAACTGCAAGGACGAGATGAAAAACGCCAAGTGCTGTCAGCAAGGTATATTTATAAAAGCATGAAGTATAATTTTGACGTGACATTTAAGAAAAATGTTTGTATATTGTTTCATATAAGTCAATTTTATTCAAATATCCATCCTGGAAGTGCACAAAATGTGGAAATGTGGTATAGATGCAATGTCTTTTTTCAATTTTCTTTAATTTTGTTTTTCTTGAAGTAATAACCAGTAATAACTAGGTGAAAATAGTTATATTTATTGAAACAGATTTGTGTGTGCTTGCCTGGCTCAGCTTCTTAACACCTGAATCTCCCACATACTCCTACACCCCATGTGTGCTGCAAAGTGCCTAAATTAGACGGGGTGATGTAACTCCTCCTCCACATCAAGAGTCTGAACAAGTGCACTGCTTCACACAATATCAAACTTTTATTGCCACTCTTCTTCCGCTCCTTCCAACATCCGTGAAGTCGTCTGACCCATTCTTGTTTGTGCTCCCCAGCAGGTACCCCCGAAACATGTGTACCGGGTGTTACAGTGCCAGGAGGAGGAGCTGACCCAGATGGTCTCCACCATGTCGGATGGCTGGAAGTTTGAGCAGGTCAGCGTGCGCACCTGCAGAAAGCCCCGCACCGGACTGCTCTGGACTGTGGGTTGGACTCACGCTGCTGCTGTGACCCTTCAATTTTGACCCCTTTGGCCTTGAGCTCAGCCCCGCCCCCTCCCCTGTGCACTCCCAAAATATTGAGTATAATCACACATAACCTCTTGAGTTTTAGACCTTAATAATTAAGATTTTGCTTGACTGCACATATGTTTTAATTCATCCACAGTAGTCTCAGAATATGTCTGCCCATGTCTCACTGACATCTTTGTGATTTTTTTTGGATTGCACTTTTCAAGTCACAAACCCATGACTCCTATCGTAGGGAAGTCAAGAATCTTTAAAGTCACACCAAGAGATTGCCGATTAAAACATGTCACAATGTCAGTCTTCTTTTCCTTATGTGTTATTTGTGCTCTTAACTTGCACTGATACACTAGAATAAACCAAATCCCAAATTGCATAAAACACAGTAAATGCTCCTCTTACAAATTCCTATGTTTGATGTTCTGTTGAAGTGATTCCCTGTTGCAGTAGCAACTTTCAGGGACCAGGATCAGGAACCCGGATCCCAAGTTAAAGAAGACTTGAGCAAGCTTTTGTATTTTTACCTGTTTTTCTACTTAGATTTAGTGAAGAAAACACAATAAATATTAGTTACCATTTATAATAAGTTAATAATTTACAAATTATAAGTATATTATAAATAATTGTAAGTATGATGTGTGATGACATTTTACACCTGAGAAAGATAATTTAATTTCTCCAAAAAATGGGCTTATACATACAATTTCAGTAGTACTTTTGGCACATTTCTACATTGCCATTATATTTATATTATATATACATTATTATTTTTTATTAGATTTTTTTAATGGGAGAAAAAAATGAATGAAGGTAACAGTGGTGGGGAATTAATGCAAATGTTCTTCAAGTGCATAAAATAATATTGAATAAGAATATGTTTTCACCAGAGACTATTCACTGCTGGACTGTACAAATGCAATGACACTCACTTGAAACGGTCAGGACACAAATCTTTGCCCAGGTTTGAAATATTGTCCTTAATTGTCCTTCAGTCAGTGGTACTTGGCTCTCACTGCTTTTGGCGTAGCCCTGGTGCATGCTGCACAGCTTTGCTTTGAGGCTGCTCGCAGTCCCCCAACTACTGGAAGAAGCCTCTGATAGAGTCCAGCACTCGTGTTCCTTTCCCAGCATGCACGAGCAACCCCTCCGCCGCCCTCCCTCCCCCCGCTTCATTTTCTCTGCTCCTTCAGTCTGCTCTCTTTTCTGACGCTGTCTTTCCCTGTCTGTCTGTCTGTCGTCTGCCGGCTGTCGCTGTATTGTAGATGGTGAACATCGGCTCGTCCTACAGCTATGGCACCGAAGACCAGGCTGAGTTCCTGTGTGTCGTCTCCAAGGAGCTGCACACACCCGGGTCTGGACTTGCTACTGAACAAAGCCACAAAACCAAGGTGACCGTTGCCCCCTCTGTATCATGTTACACACACAGACACACACACCAGACAATTTTCCAGTACTACACATTGATCCTATCAAAAAATAAATATGTTTGATGCAGTGTAAAACTTTAAGAATAACTATAACCAATAATTTCAAAAAAATATTCACACGTGCCTACTGGCACTCATCGGGTGTCCGTTTCCTCTCTGGTGTCTCTGCTGGTCTGAAGAGTTCTTTGATCCCACTCTCACCACTGAAACTCCAAATGTCATTCGCCTTCAAATGTCATTGACCAACACTCATGATTCCCATCTTCGGTGTCCCCTCCTCCATCGCTCTGTCAAAATACAGACCTTGAAATAACTCATCCTCTGCTCACTGACACTCATCAGCGTGTTCATGTTTCTGTCATTTCTTGTTTTTGTTTTATCATTATTTTTTTCCCCCCTTCCCTCCTTCCTGCTCTCTGAAGGCTGCGGAGGTGCAGGAAGATGCATCCAAGGAGGAGGAGGAGGAGGAGGAGGGAGGGAGAGAGACCACACCAAATGAGAGGCTTAGAGAATGAGGGAGGAGGGAGTGTTTCATTTTTCCAAAAAGAGGGTGAGAATCTGCTGGTAGCTAGTCCTGCTTGATATCGGTGTGTGTGTGTGTGCGAGTGCATGTGTGTGATGTCAGGGTTCAAGGTGCTTCATGTCGCAGCAATGGCTGAATCTTTGAGCTCAGCTGTCTTTTTTTTTGATACTTTGATATAACTATGGATCTCAATTACTGTATCAGCAGTCCAACTGTGAGTTCTTTCACCATGATTTCATTTCCACTTCGTACATGACTGAAACTTTGACGACTCAAATTCACAGTTTCACCCAGGGGTGGCCATAGCGTTGAGATAGTTAGTGAGTCTGGAGCGTAATAATAGGTTTTTTAAATGGAGATTGTCACACTAGGCCAAAAGGTCTCATCTATTATGGAAAAGTGGTAAATTCACGGGACATTGCAATAAATTTATAAGGCTTAATTCAGGACATTTGTAAAGACAATAAAGTGTCATGGGTTTGGGTTATTCACATACAGGGGTTGGACAAAATAATGGAAACAAGGTGTGTTTCATTACTTTGTGTGTCCACCACTTATAATGCTATACAGACCTTGTTTTCATTACTAGACATGATTGTAAACCTATGAAGCTTTATGAATGCATTGTTTTGGGTCATGAATGTACCAGCAATTGCAGGCACGTTACTGATTTTTGCTTGTTGAAGAATGATAGCATCCGATTGTCATGGGAGTCCACTATATTTCAGCATTTCTCAACCTAATTCTAGCTGCATTGGTGCAGAGATCACGGTTGACCCTGTTAAGGTGGTATTAGCTGAGGAGTCTTCCTGCTGGGGAAGGTTATGGAAGGTCATTCAACATTTTTAATTTGGTGCGTTTTTTTTCCTGTCGTTGTTGGGTGAGGATTTGGTAGTCGCATGATGGCAGAAGTAAAGCTGTTTTCACTTTTTTATGTTACATCTTATGTAGTCAAGTTGAATGCGGTGAGAGGTGTTGCTGAACTCACTCTGTTCAATGAATGGGAAGCTTCATTGCACACTAGACTCCTGTGGATAAGGATATACAGGAGGCTAAATAATCACTGTGTCAGCACAATACGGGCTTTAGCTTGAAGTCATATACTATTAAAATGCATTAGAATAAGCTGAAAAAAAAGAAAAAATCCCTAATAGTCAGGCGCCTTGTTGCCGTCGTTCACAGCCTACGGAGGACACTGTGTTCAACCCAGATTCCATCAGGACTCCGACTCGGGAGTAGTGATTTTTAGTTGCAGCAGGTGAAATGAAGTTCTGGCATTTCCTCAAGACAGCGACCTGGCAATAGATGCTTCTCAGTTTCCACTGCCTCTGTGGCATGGCCCAGTCACTGGACGCTGTGTGTCCCAGTGACAGCCTGCGGTGCAGCGGAGATATCGATCGTCTTCGTGCGAGCTCTGATTACCAAATGCTGCGACATGGAATCTCCTTGACCTTTTAGTGCCGCACAATGTCCTTCTGGTCTGTGTGAATACTGGCGACACAGCCAAGAGTGGCACACGCTCTTTCTAGACAGTTTTTGTCCATGTCACACACGCCACTGCTCATGCCATCACCATTTCATCCTCACCATCATCCCGCTCTGTTGAAATCTGAAGTCACTCACCAGTTGTTCTCCTCGCAGCTGTTCCAAATCCATGGGTCCAGGATGTAGAAGACTTAATCTTTCCAAACTTACCACAACATTGTTTACGTGTTGCACCAGATGGACGTCGGGAACGAGAAGAGGCTGCAGCAATATAAAACTCAAGCGTCATTTATCTTAGTTGAAACCATCATGTGTGCTGTTTCATTGCCAAAGGCAGCTTAGTAATAACAACCAAAGAAGCTGAATGTTGCTGAGTCACTCTCATCTGGCTGACTTTGATGTTGTGCTGTGTCTCTAAATCTTACTTTTGTAGGACAAATGCATTAATGCAGGTCAACGTTTGCACTTTCGACGCCATTTGCTCAATGTAAAGCGAAACGTGTCGGTGCTGCATCATTTGCGAGACACACAAATTCAAAGTTTGTGAAAATATACAACCAGATGGCGTCAGTGGAAGCTCAGATAAAAAAAAAGTCAGTGCAGGCTTCAAAATCAGGATCCATCAGCTCACGGAAATATTTGATCAACACTAGAACAACAACGGCGGCTGTCAAATTTTCTCAAGGTTTTCGGAAAATTAATCACAAAAACAAGAATATAAGTTCTGTTCATTCCGGGAAGCCGTTGTCCACTTATGACGCTAGATGTAGCTTAAACAATATACATACTGTGCTTCAGTTTTTGAATGCACAAGTGTAAATTTCATGTATCTTCGGCCTTCATGTGAAGTTGGCCTTGCCCTGAATAGATCAGCAGCTACATTTAACTGGATTTTTCAGAGAGCCAATTGTTTCTGGGGTGTTGGTGTACACCTGTAAATGATCCAAACACACTACACTGCTGCTGCTGCAAAAAAGAGAGTCAGTACCTCACCTGACTGCATTTGATTTGAAGTCAAGAACTTATCTCAAGGTAAAAAAACAGACCCCTAAAGATGCTGGGAAATAGTTTTAAAAGTAGCATAATTGTGTTAGACAATCCTCTTCAATTTTACAGGAAGTTGGACATTGGAAGTTTTGAGTGAGTGAGCTAAAATATTTCCCATCATAGTAGTTAATCTGCTTAAAAATGTGGATGCAAACGACTGACGCAGAAAAACGCCACATCATCTTATTTTCAGGAACTGTCCTTTGCATCATTCAGTGCCTTTTTCAAACGGTACGACTCCTGCAACAACAGTGTGCATTGAGATCAAGTTCAGCATGTAGACCATTCTCTTCCTCTTCTTTGACGATTTGTTTCCCAAGTGGAGGTGCAGGGGCATGTTCGGATCAAGTGTCTGGTGAATGCCTTCCTTTTTTGTTTTTGTACATTTTGCTGTAATTTATTCTGGAGCTTTCTCTTTGGATGCTGGTTTTCTTTTATACCGGTGTGATTTATGTTGATAAGTTTTAATTTTTTACACAAACTTATATAATCGCTGTCGGTTGTCCATATCACAAAATGTTCTGGGAAAATACAAATCCACCTGCATGTTCAGCGTTGTTTCCTCATAGGCGTGTTCCAGTCGAGGACTTCATTTTCTTCATCCGGTTGATCCTGTCAGATCACTGACATTTCCTGAGGAATTACGTTTTTGTCTGTGATTATTTATGCTAATGACTTATATCTGTGATGCTCCAGTACGTCAAAAAAAAAATCCGTAAAACTTCTTCTTTTTTAATAAAATAATGGGAGCTTCGACTGTCCTAAAAGCCTCAATATATTCAAAACTTTTTAACTCAAATAACTGCCATTGCACGTCACATGACTTCACAAACCGACAGCAACACTTGTGTTCGCATTCCTTAAAGAACATTATGAGAGCCACACCTTCTGGTGGACATATTCTGTAGCTTTTGTGACAAGCACAAAAACACCGTCTCCAGATTGATATAAAAGAAGCGGAACTGCCAGTAACACTCAAATCAAGTCACTCTAATCGGATAATGTAACATAGCTGTTTTTGGAATTTGTTTTGGTTCAACTGAGCTGTTAATAATGTTTTCATTTATCTGCCTGTTTTTTTTATCCTTGTAAAGGAAGTCACATTTGTCAACAAATAAAAAAACTTTCCTTTGTATCATGTGTTTTGCTTCCACTGCTTGCTACATTAAATTATTTCTGGCTGTAACACATTTTATTCTAAGTGCTCCCTCAAACTGGGAACACGGAATGTGCTAGAGGCCACTTTGGTTTGGACTGAACTTCTGTCCCCTCAGTACAATCTTGGAAAATGATATCATACATAGACAGTTTGACAGAATGACAGTTTAGAAGCACAGAGATGAAGTGTGGCTTCCTTTCACGGCACTTGAGCTAGTTACAGTGGACACTCCATGTCTTCCACTATGTGTTAATGACTGGGCTACTGAACATTATTTGGAAGATGTGATGGTTTATTTATTTCTTGGTTCAGTTTTGAACACTGTTATTGACTTTGATGCCAACAATGTTGAGAACTGACATCTTGAAAGTGCCAAGAATTTAGTTTTGTTTGTTTTTCTTGTATGTCATTTGTATTTGCTTGTGTCTGTGTTATGCAGCCACAACTTTTGAAACTCAAACACGCACAATTTTTATGGCAATATTTGAGCTTCTTTGGTCTGATCTAGGAAATGGTAATCATTAGCGGCGCATTACATAATCTGCATGTAGGGATTTACCTCCTGGTTTGTGAACTGAGCGCTCATAATATTGAGCTAAAGGATTAGTGAGAATTTTTTTTCTGGAAAAAAAAACCAATGATCATATTGTGCATTGAAGGACAGGATTGTGAATTGTTTCTTGTTATATGTGGTCAATGGTCGCTGCAGTGTAATTGACAGAGTTAAAACGATCCATCCCTTTGAAGCAAACGTCAGCTTTGCTGGCGTGTGGTATTTGAAGATTTTCACCTCAAGTTTGAGGAGCTTGTCCAATGTGAAAACAACTGGAGTTTGCTGATTCAGCAGGATATTTGAATCAAGTTATGTCAGGGATACACAGCTCAGTGAGGCCCTGTGGTGGCCTCCAAAACCAACTGGTACATGACAGGACTTAGTCAATTATAGGTCAATCTGCATGACAATGATTTGCAAAAAAATAAAATATGGCAAAACTTTCATCGGGATCAAGTACATTTGGGTGACAGAATATTCATCCAACTGGCAGGGGTTCATTTAAAATCTCTGGAATCGAACAGCAACAACCTTCAACATATAATCAAGGATATGGTGCCTGAAGACAAATACAGTGGTGCCTCGGTTTTCGAACGTCCCGGAATTTAAACAAATCGGAGTTTGAACAAAAATTTCGAGATTTTTTTGCTTCGGATTTCGAACGAAAATCCAGAACTCGAACGCCCCTGAAAAAAGCCGGGAAAAAACAACGTGCGCGCACCGATCAGCTGACCCACGATACGCTTTGTTATTGTGTATAACGCAGCCTCTGTATGCAGACGTGTCCCGTTAGCTACACTGACTGTTTTTTCTTCATATTGAGGTGTAAGACCTGCCCTGTCTCCACACTGGACCGTGGTAGAGTGTCACAGGGCAGGTGCTCGCTCTCCACACCTCCAAGGCTGGAGCGCTCACTCCAGGGTTTGATGTCCTGTTGTGGGCTGGAGCTGGGACAGGGATGAGGCGAGTCTGGGACAGAGCGTTACTTGGTTTATGACTTTGTCACAGCCAAGCTGCACAGAAGCGCACATTCAGAGCTGGACACGCACCGGGCACCTCTTCACTTCTGGAGAGACGTCACTCACTCTGCAACCCCTCCCACATGCAGCGGCCACACACATAGAGGAACAGCCACCTGCAGCAGACACTCTACATTCACTCCTACAAAAGCCTATTTTAAGGCTTGGAACGCATTATTTCTTTTTCCATCCATTCTAATGGGAAAAATCGATTCAGATTTCGAACAACTCACTTCTTGAACGGCCATCTGGAACGGATTGTGGTCGAGAACCGAGGTACCGCTGTATGTTAATAATTGGAGTAACATGACAGCATGTGTGACATACCTGGATTTATTCAAAGTACTATGTGAAAAGCCACATGAGCCTCCATCACTCGAAGTGTAGTGGTGCATTCAAGTTCATTTTTTTTTCTTTATAGAAAAATTGACACAAGATATATTGAAACATTTTTATACATGTTCGCAATAGCGGACAGCCTCAGATTCTAATGTTTAGGTGGATTGTCAAAGTTTGTTTTTACTAAACACAATACACTTCCTGTTCCACGGTGCAGTAAGTAAGACACAGTAGACGCAGAGCAATCTCACGCCGATACACTACATCTAACTTAAGCCTGAAGGCTTACAACAGTGATTTTACCAGGACAGATGAAGCAAACCTTTAGGTTAAAAAAATAAATCTGCAAGTTTTTTTTTTCTCAGATGTATTTTTGCATGAGCCTGTGTTGGTGCAGCGACTGATCTTCATATCTTGGACACTGCACGGCACCTAGTTGAGGTTGTTCTCTTTCAGCTGGTAAGAGTTCAAGTCCAATTCTGAGATCCAGTGAGTGAGGTCCAGAGTGGATCTGCACTACAGGAACGTACTGAGTGTGTTGTCCACACTAGCCAGATGCAGATACTCCGGTGGGTCAGTTTCAGACTGGACCTTGTGATGGTGGTGGTCGACGTCACTCTGACTGGAAAGCGTCTTCTTCCTCCGTACAGAACCGCTTGAGCGACGCTTAAGGCAGGCTATTATCATGTGGGCCAGGTCCTGCTGTAGCCGCTGGAAGTTCTCTCTGAAGATGCGGATCCAAAAATTCATTTTAAAATATACCTAACTTTGAAAGTCACATGGCAAAAGCAGCTTCTGACAGTTGGTTGGAGTGAAGAGTTAGAGGTGTGCGAACTCACGTTGTGGGTGGGGTCGGTAGGTCATAGTCTTTCCCTGTCTCCCCAGTCAACCAGTAGGTGATTTCGGTCCCTTTACCCTGCAGACATGCTGGTCACATCTCTGCATCTTTTGAACTTAACAAACCACCTTCACCTTCAGATAAGTTTCTCCTCGGAGTTCGTACTCAAACTTGCAGTCGGTCCTCTGCAGGATGTCAATGGTGGGCTGACTGACGTGAATCCTCAGCGCTGCAGCGTCAAAGTAAAGTTGTTTCATTCTCCAGTCGACACGTTTCTAAATGAGTTTACTCACGATGGCCCGAAGACTCCATCCGTGACGCTGTGTTGACTGTGTCGCCGAATAAACAGTACCGGGGCATTTTTACGCCGACAACACCAGCAGCGCACAAACCTGCACGTGACAACAGACACACTCTTTTCTTTATTTCCGTCTTATCTTCCTCTTATGCGTTTCATCTTTATCCACTTCAACTTCAAACTCCTTTCATTTTTGTGCCCCTCCCTTACTCCTCTTGCTTCTGCCAATGGCAGTACATCACGCTAGAGCTAATACTGTTCCTACTCTACTCCCTTATCCACTCTCTCTTCATATATGATAAGTCTTTATGCTATGTTTGTTGCTCGCTACACTTCATCCAACTCACAGTCTTTGCTCACCTGAGTGCACTCCGATGCGTATCCACACGGGAATCCCGGGCAGATGACGAAGCTGGAAGCTTCCCATGAAAGACAAGATGTCCAAGGCCATACGGCAGATGTCCACCGCATGTCTGTTTCCATTCCGCTTGGGGAGCCCAGATGCCACCATGTAGGCATCACCAATGGTCTCCACCTGTGTAAGGAAAACAAGCATGAAGCTTGTTTGAATATACTTTTTCACCTTTCACATCTGGACCTTATAAACATCATGGTGGTCCAGAAAGCTGTCGAAGCCCTTGTAGATGTCGTTGAGCATGTCCACCACCTCCATGGGTGTGCTGTACTGGCACAGAGTGGTGAAGCCCACGATGTCGCTGAAGTAAATGGTCACCTCATCGTACAACTCTGGCTCCACTGCACCGGTCTCCTTCAGGCTCTTTACCACCGGGCTGGACACAGGAGGCATGAATCAACACCAAACACCTTCACCCACACCGCACGTCTGCTTCAGGTATAAAGAGCTGTAGATATTCGAGAAGTGTGGCACAAGTTCATGTTGAGGTGACAGCTCTGGGGTGAGTGGTTGAACAAGCAGCTCACTGTTCTCAGCTCAAGGGCCCTGTGAGCCTTGCAAACAAGGAAGTCTACTTCAACGTGCCGGATATTGTGCTTAAATATAAAGTTTCCCTCTGATCACGCTGGGCCATTTCATTTTACCAACCCGTGTCACCTTAATGAAATTTCAAATCATTAAGAAAAATGAAAAATGAAAGTAGAATATTTAGGTTTTTAATCTTTCATTTGGATTATCCTCAAAAGGTGGTATTGTTTTTCTTATAAAATAATTCCAATAATTTATTCATTTTTTTTTCAAACATAATTGCATTTTTCTTTTTTTTCTCTTTCTCGTGGAATTTTCACCTTTTAAAAAACATTTTTACTTGTAAAACATGATTTAAAAAATATATATATATTATTACTTAAGACGTCTTGTGTTACTCGTGTATTCTGTTTGCACATTGTTCTTCTATTGTTGATCAAATATCAGTTTGGACCATATTTGACTTATATCATAATTTCTTTATGACTAATGCGCTGAGCTCCCTGGTAAACTTTTGGTTACACTTCATATGGAGGTCACATCTGTACATCTTACATTGACAAGCCCACATAAGGGTTTCAGATGGATGTTCACGATCATAAATGACAACAAGCTTTCTCTAGTATTATAAAGTGAGAGAATAGTCTTAGCATTATACTGTGTGGTTAGAGTTGGAGGTTCTTGAGTGTAGCTCTGTTATTGTCTGGTGGAGGCAGCAAAAGAAAAAGTCTAGAAAACAAACCCTGGCAGAAGCATGAAGTTCAGACAGTCGGCTCTGTCCCTCTCAGCTTTGTACAGAGCTGTTCTCTCTTCCACCAGGTGCTCCAGGTTCCGGGAATACATCTGCAGCCGCCGGATCATGTTGTCCATGTAGCTCTCGTTGTCCTGGTTATGAATTTTACTGAATGGAACAAGTTTATGCATTAATAGTTGCTTTAAACCTTTTTTGACTAACCAACCTGATAATCTTCCCCAAAAGGTTTTCAACTTTTTTAAACTCCGGCCGCCTTTCAGGATCCTCCTCCCAGCAATTCTTGATCAACATGTACACCTATTAAAAGAGAAAAAAAAAATGAAGAAAGGGGTGTAATGGCTAAGGACACAAAACCACATGGTGAAATAAGCATAGAGGACATTTACAGCCTAAACTGAATAGTTATCTGTTAGCTTCAGCAGCTCAGGGTCAACGACCAGACATCAATAAGTGAACAGCAACTCCTGAGACTAAAACAGCGACTTTATGAGAACAACAGTGTTCATCTAGTTGTTATGGAAATAAAAGAATGCAGTTTTGAGAAAAAGTCAGTCTATTGACAGTTTAATGTCTGAAAAAAGATATTTTTGAGGACGTATAGTGCGCACTCACCTCATATTCTTTATCTGAAGCCGTTTCAAAATTAAGATCTGGTCTGAAGTAGGAATTGATGACCCTGGACAGCTTCTCTGTTGATCCACATTTGCAGGACAAATGTAAAAAAAAATCAGTCTTATAACAAGAGGCAAAGTAGGTATATTTTAAATATTTCTTGAACTAACATTTTAAAGAGTGGTCTTATTTATGTTCAACTTTTTTTTTTTATATAAAATTATTTTGTGTTATTTTATTTTAGCAAAGATCTCAGCAGGTCAGGAACAGTTCTGGTTAAGTTAAAAAGGAAAATAATCACCAAACTCCTGACTTTGAAAAACGGTTTGTTTATGGCCCACCTGCTCGGTCAGAGCAACACTCGCTGTAGAAAGTAGATTTTCTCAGGACGATCTCATGGGCAATGACAGCAAAACTGTAGACGTCTCCTTTCTGTGAAGTCCCCTGTGCGCGCAGGTGCTCTGGAGCCGTCCACAGGTCTACAGAGAGAACGGGTGGACGAGAATTTAGAATGAAATGAAATGAGAAGCAAACATGAAGGTGTACCTCGTCCAGGGCTGAGAAAGCTGTTGCAGCCAAAGTCGGTGATCTTCACAACCATGCGATTGTCCACCACACAGTTGGTGGACTTGAGACGCCCGTGGACTTGGATGTTAGTGGCATGGAGGTAAGACATCCCCTGGAGAGGTTTGACAGGAGGTTGACGTGTGATTTGTTGTTATTAACTAAAAGAGTACAGGTTATGTTGTATTCATGATCACGTATCAAAGGCTGCTTTCATCCACAAAGTTGATGAAGAAAAGAGACTCACCTTGACAATGTCGTACATGACGGATATCTTAAACTCCCAGTCCATGAACGTCTCGTCGGGATATGAAATCCTGTCGTTCAGCACATACTTGAGAAAGAGAGATGTGTCATTTAAAACGTGCCTTTTATGCAGCAAAATCACTTGGTCTCATTCGCACAGGAAGAGTAAAACCAAGCAGTAATCGAACCTAAACCCAGACAAGTGTGTAATGAAGAGATGCATGACAGACAGGCCAAATGAAGCGACTTGGCCCTGGGCTGTGTTGGGCCCCTGATGCCTGCGACGGCAATGGATTACATGAAGCTTTTTCAAATCAACTCACCCTCAGAGACCCTCGCTCTCCGTACTCAAACACCCCAAAGACTCTGTGATCAAACTTGACTGTGCCATAGAACTTGGTCAGATTGTAGTAGTCTATCTGGAGAATCTGAAAAACAACGATGGCGGTGAAAAGTGTGGACAAGCAGCGAGACACAGTTTCTTCTCTTGTCTCACTGCGTTCAGCTCAATTGTCTGTGTGTCAGTGAAGT